>NC_142471.1:92903467-93058225 GCF_049115385.1 Moschus berezovskii | reverse complement strand
ACCTTTTATGTATGGGAAGATGCAGGAGTCTGGACTCACTGAAATCACCCCTTTGATATGCACCTCGGCTATCTGGGGCCAGCATCCTGTGTTTTCATATCCTGAGTTTCCTCAGGGCTCACCATAAGGAGTGGCTGCAGCCCAGTGGCTGATAGGTGACAGGCCTTCTTTTCCTCCCTGAGTTTCCTCAGGCTCACAGGCATACCATCCATGGTGGCTGCAACCACTGATGACTGTGACCACCTTGTTTACTGATATGGCAGGAAAAATCCCGTTTCTCACTTGATAGGGATCAGAGTCATATAGATGTATACGCTCGTCAAAACTCATCTAATGTGTGAGTTAAGCTGTGTGCATATTATTGTATAGTCATTTTACATTTAAAAAAATAATTAAGCAAAAGTGTCTGGAGCACCAGGTCCCTGCTCTAAGAGTGCTGAGAAAGTCTCCAGCCCTTCAAGGATAAACTGGCCAAAACAGATTTGGAAACAGACACCCTGACAGAAAACTCAGCTGGTGGAGAAAGAATGTGCTTGGAGCATCTCACTGGGAGGTGGGGTTTGAGAAGACCACCAGCTACAGGTTAAGAATTTATCTCAGGACTTCTGTGGAGGTCCAGTGGTGAAGACTCTGTGCTTCCAATGCAAGGGGCACGAGTTGGATCCCTAGTCAGGGAACTAAGAACTTACATGCCATATAGCATGGCCAAAATAAATAAATAAATAAAAATTTTAAAATGCGTATCTCCTTTAAAAAAATGAATTTATCTCATGTGCAAGAGACCCATTCAGGCCATGTGTGCTCTGTGTGTGTGTGCTCAGTCATGTCCAACTCTTTGCGATCCCATGAACTGCAGTCTGCCAGGCTCCTCTGCCCATGGGAATTTCTAGGCAAGAATACCGGAGTGAGTTGTCATTTCCTTCTCCAGGGAATCTTCCTGACTCAGATCGAATCTGTGTCTACTGAATTGCAGGTGGATTCTTTAAGACTAGTGCCACCTTGGAAGTCTCTCAACCCAAGGGAAGGCTATCGGAAATAATGTGTTCACAGAGTTGTGAAATTTACAAAGTGAAATATTTTAACTCCAATCAGTTTTGACTATCGCCTGTTTCTACTGAAATTTCCCCTCACTTCCGGTGGCGTAGAATGGTCACAAGCATTTTGGGGGTTGGTTCTAGGAATCTGATTGAGGATGCATTTTGTTTGGGTTTCATGGTAGATGTGATTTTCAGTTACCTTTTTGTGTAAAGTTAGTACAACCAGTTTCAAGCCTGCAAAACATAGAGTTGGAGCCATACTCAGGCTTTCAGTTCAGTTCAGTTCAGTCGCTCTGTCGTGTCTGACTCTTTGCGACCCCATCTACTGCAGCACGCCAGGCCTCTCTGTCCATCACCAACTCCTGGAGTTTACTCAAACTCATGTCCATTGACTCAGTGATGCCATCCAACCATCTCAACCTCTATCGTCCCATTCTCCTCCAACCTTCAATCATTCCCAGCATCAGGGTCTTTTCCAATGAGGCAGTTCTTCAGATCAGGTGGCCAAAATGTATCTGGTATTCCAAAAACAAAGTTTAGTACAAGGAAGGGCTCATAAAAGGCTATAGAAAATGAAGTGATTCTTAAGTCAGTAAACAGATTGATTAGCAATAAGTATTGAAGCTTCAGCACCAGTCCTTCCAATGAATATTCAGAACTGATTTCCATTAGGATGGACTGTTTGGATCTCCTTGAAGTCCAAGGGACTCTCAAGAGTCTTCTCGAACACCACAACTCAAAAGCATCAATTCTTCGGTGCTCAGCTTGCTTTATAGTCCAACTCTCACATCTATACATGACTACTAGAAAAACCATAGCCTTGACTAGATGGAACAACAGACTGGTTCCAAATAGGAAAAGGAGTGCGTCAAGGCTGTATATTGTCACCTTGCTTATTTAACTTCTATGCAGAGTACATCATGAGGAATGCTGGGCTGGAAGAAGCACAAGCTGGAATCAAGATTGCTGGGAGAAATATCAATAATCTCAGATATGCTGATGACACTACCCTTATGGCAGGAAGTGAAGAGGAACTCAAAAGCCTCTTGATGAAAGTGAAAGAGGAGAGTGAAAAGGTTGGCTTGAAGCTCAACATTCAGAAAACAAAGATCATGGGATCTGGGCCCATCACTTCATGGGAAATAGATGGATAAACAGTGGAAACAGTGTCAGACTTTATTTTTTTGGGCTGCAAAATCACTGCAGATGCTGATTGCAGCCATGAAATTAAAAGACACTTACTCCTTGGAAGGAAAGTTATGACCAACCTTGATAGTATATTAAAAAGCAGAGACATTACTTTGCCAACCAAGGTCCGTCTAGTCAAGGCTATGGTTTTTCCCGTGGTCATGTATGGATGTGAGAGTTGGACTGTGAAGAAAGCTGATCGCCGAAGAATTGATGCTTTTGAACTGTGGTGTTGGAGAAGACTCTTCAGAGTCCCTTGTACTGCAAGGAGATCCAACCAGTCCATTCTAAGGGAGATCAATCCTGGGTGTTCATTGGAAGGACTGATGCTAAAGCTGAAACTGCAATACTTTGGCCACCTCATGCGACGGGTTGACTCACTGGAAGACTCTGATGCTGGGAAAGGTTGGGGGCGGGAGGAGAAGGGGACGACCGAGAATGAGATGGCTGGATGGCATCACTGACTCTGTGGACATGAGTTTGAGTGAACTCCGGGAGTTGGTGATGGACAGGGAGGCCTGGCGTGCTGTGATTCATGGGGTCACGGAGAGTCGGACACGACTGAGAGACTGAACTGAACTGAACTGACTAGATGGACCTTTGCTGGCACAGTAGTGTCTCTGCTTTTTAACATGCTGTCTAGGTTGGTCATGGCTTTTCTTCCAAGGAGTAAGTGTCTTTTAATTTCATGGCCTTGGTCACTTCTGCAGTGATTTTGGAGCCCAAAAAAATAGTCTGTTACTGTTTCCCCATCTATTTGCCATGAAGTGATGGGACCAGATGCCATGATCTTAGTTTTCTTAATGTTGAGTTTTAAGTCAACTTTTTCACTATCCTCTTTCACTTTCTCAAGAGGCTCTTAAGTTCTTCTTCACTTTCTGCCATAAGAGTGGTGCCATCTGCATATCTGAGGTTATTGATATTTTTCCCGGCAATCTTGATTCCATCTATTGCTTCATAAAGCCCAGCATTTCTCATGATGTACTCTGTATAGATGTTAAATAAGCAAGGTGACAATATACGGCCTTGATGTACTCTTTTCCCGATTTGGAACCAGTCTGTTGCTCCCTGTCTGGTTCTAACTGTTGCTTCTTGACCTGCATACATATTTCTCAGGAGGCAGGTCAGGTGGTCTGGTATTCCCATCTTTTTAAGAATTTTCCAGAGTTTGTTGTGATCCACAAACTAAAGCCTTTGGCATAGTCAATGAAGGAGAAGTAGATGTTTTTCTGGAACTCTCTTGTTTTTTCGATGATACAACAGATGGCAGTTTGATCTCTGGTTCCTCTCCCTTTTCTAAATCTGGCTTGAACATCTGGAAGTTCACAGTTCACATACTGTTGAAGCCTGGCTTGGAGAATTTTGAGCATGACTTTACTAGCGTGTGAGATGAGTGCAATTGTGCAGTAGTTTGACATTCTTTGGCATTGCCTTTCTTTGGGATTAGAATGAAAACTGACTTTTCTAGTCCTGTGGCCACTGCTGAGTTTTCCAAATTGTCTGGCATATTGAGTGCAACACTTTCATAGCATCATCCTTTAGGATTTGAAATAGCTCAACTGGAATTCCATCACCTCCACTAGCTTTTCCTTAGCCCACTTGACTTCACATTCCAGGACGTCTGGCTCTAGGTGAGTGATCACACCATCGTGGTTATCTGTGTCATGAAGAGCTTTTTTGTATAGTTCTTCTCTGTATTCTTGCCACCTCTTCTTAATGTCTTCTCCTTTTGTTAGGTTCATACCATTTCTGTCCTTTATTGTGTCCATCTTTGCATGAAATGTTCCCTTGGTATCTCTAATTTTCTTGAAGAGATCTCTAGTCTTTCCTATTCTATTGTTTTCCTCTATTTCTTTGCATTGATCGCTAAGGAAGGCTTTCTTATCTCTCCTTGCTATTCTTAGGAACTCTGCATTAAAATGGGGGTATCTTTCCTTTTCTCCTTTATCTTTCACTTCTCTTCTTTTCATAACTACTTGTAAGGCCTCCTCAGACAGCCATTTTGCCTTTTTGCATTTCTTTTTCTTGGGGAAAGTCTTGATCACTGCCTTCTGTACAATGGCACAAACCTCCGTCCATAATTCTTCAGGCACTCTGTCTTTCAGATCTAGTCCCTTGAATCTATTGTCACTTTCACTGTATAGTTGTAGGGGATTTGATTTAGGTCATACCTGAATGGTCTAGTGGTTTTCCCTACTTTCTTCAATTTAAGTCTGAATTTGGCAATAAGGAGTTTATGATCTGAGCCACAGTCAGCTCCCAGTCTTGTTTCTGCTGACTGTATAGAGCTTCTCCATCTTTGGCTGCAAAGGATATAATCAATGTGATTTCAGTTTTGACCATCTGGTGATGTCCATGTGTAGAATCTTCTCTTGTGTTGCTGGAAGAGGGTGTTTGCTATGACCAGTGTGTTCTCTTGGCGAAACTCTATTAGCCTTTGCCCTGCTTCATTCTCTACTCCATGGCCAAATTTGCCTGTTACTCCGAGTGTTTCTTGACTTCCTACTTTTGCATTCCAATCCCCTGTAACATATTTTTTGGGTGTTAGTTCAGAACCTTGTGCACACCAGGATGCAGGAGAAAGGAGCAGCGACCCCAAAAGAGATGGACCCAGACTTGTCTGTGAGTGTCCAGGAGCCCCTGGTGGAGGCGTGGGTCAGCGGTGGCCTGCTTCAGGGTTCGGGGCACTGAGCGTAGCAATGCCTGCATGGGAACTTTTGAAGGAGGTTGCCATTAGCGACGCCAGAGACGCCGGCCCCAGCACAACGAACCACGCAAAGAGGTGCGGCTGTGAGGAGCTACCCAACGCCTGAGGCCAAGGCCGGCGGCCGAGAGGAGCTACCCCACGTCCAACAGGCGGTGGCTGCGCGGGTGCAGGAGGGCCGAGAGGAGCTACTCCGCGTTCAAGGTCAGGAGGGGCGGCCTTGAGGAGATTCCCCTCGTCCAAGGTAAGTTACAGCGGCTGCACTTTGCTGGAGCGGCTGTGAAGAGATTTTCCACGACCAAGGTAAGAGAAACCCAAATAAGACAGTAGGTATTGCGAGGGGGCATCAGAGGGCAGACACACTGAAATCATAATCACAGGAAACTAGCTGATCTGATCACATGGGCCACAGCCGAATGTGGTCCACTGGAGAAGGGAATGGCGAACCACTTCAGTATACTTGCCTTGAGAACCCCATGAACAGTGACAAAGGGCAAAATGATAGGATACTGAATGAGGAATTCCCCAGGTCGGTAGGTGCCCAGTATGCTACTGGAGCTCAGTGGAGAAGTAACTATAGAAGGAATAAAGGGATGGAGCAAAAGCAAAACCAATACCCAGTTGTGGATGTGACCAGTGATAGAAGCAAGGTCTGGTGCTGTAAAGAGCAATATTGCATAGGAACCTGGAATGTTAGGTCCATGAATCAAGGCAAATTGAAAGTGGTCAAACAGGAGATGGCAAGAGTGAACGTCGACATTCTAGGAATCAGTGAACTAAAATGGACTGGAATGTGTGAATTTAACTCAGATGACCATTATATCTACTACTGTGGGCAGGAATCCCTTAGAAGAAATGGAGTAGCCATCAAAAGAGTCCGAAATGCAGTACTTGGATGCAATCTTAAAAACGACAGAATGATTTCTGTTCATTTCCAAGGCAAACCATTCAATATTACAGTAATCCAGGCCTATGCCCCAACCAGTAATGCTGAAGAAGCCGAAGTTAATCGGTTCTATGAAGACCTCCAAGACCTTTTAGAACTAACACCCAAAAAAGATGTCCTTTTCATTCTAGGGAACTGGAATGCAAAAGTAAGAAGTCAAGAAACACCTGGAGTAACAGGCAACTTTGGCCTTGGAGCACGGAATGAAGCAGGGCAAAGGCTAATAGAATTTTGTCAAGAGAATGCACTGATCATAGCAAACACCCTCTTCCAACAACACAAGAGAAGACTCTACACATGGACATCACCAGATGGTCAACACCGAAACCAGATTGATTATATTCTTTGCAACCAAAGATGGAGAAGCTGTATACAGTCAGCCAAAACAAGACCAGGAGCTGACTGTGGCTCAGATCATGAAGTCCTTGTTGCCAAATTCAGACTTAAATTGAAGAAAGTAGGGAAAACCACTAGACCATTCAGATATGACCTCAATCAAATCCCTTATGATTATACAGTGGAAGTGAGAAATAGATTTAAGGGACTAGATCTGATAGATAGAGTGCCTGATGAACTCTGGACAGAGGTTTGTGACATTGTACAGGAGACAGGGACCAAGACCATCCCCATGGAAAAGAAATGCAAAAAAGCAAAATGGCTGTCTGAGGAGGCCTTACAAATAGCTGTGAAAAGAAGAGAGGCGAAAAGCAAAGGAGAAAAGGAAAGATATAAGCATCTGAATGCAGAGTTCCAAAGAATAGCAAGGAGAGATAAGAAAGACTTCCTCAGTGATCAATGCAAAGAAATACAGAAAAACAACAGAATAGGAAAAACAAGAGACCTCTTCAAGAAAATTAGAGATTCCAAGGGAACATTTCATTGCAAAGATGGGCTCGATAAAGGACAGAAATGGTATGGACCTAACAGAAGCAGAAGATATTAAGAAGAGGTGACAGGAATACACAGAAGAACTGTACAAAAAAGATCTTCACGACCAAGATAGTCACGATAACGTGATCACTGACCTAGAGCCAGACATCTTGGAATGTGAAGTCAAGTGGGCCTTAGGAAGCATCACTACGAACAAAGCTAGTGGAGGTGATAGAATTCCAGTTGAGCTATTTCAAGTCTTGAAAGATGATGCTGTGAAAGTGCTGCACTCAATATGCCAGCAGATTTGGAAAATTCAGCAGTGGCCACAGGACTGGAAGAGGTCAGTCTTCATTCCAATCCCAAAGAAAGGCAATGCCAAAGAATGCTCAAACTACCGCACAATTGCACTCATCTCACACGCTAGTAAAGTCATGCTCAAAATTCTTCAAGCCAGTCTTCAGCAATATGTAAACCGTGAACTCCCAGATGTTCAAGCAGGTTTTAGAAAAGGCAGAGGCACCAGAGATCAAATTGCCAACATCCGCTGGATCATGGAGAAAGCAAGAGAGTTTCAGAAAAACATCTATTTCTGCTTCATTGACTATGCCAAAGCCTTTGACTGTGTCGATCACAATAAACTGTGGAACATTCTGAAAGAGATGGGAATCCCAGACCACCTGACCTGCCTCTTGAGAAACCTGTATGCAGGTCAGGAAGCAACAGTTAGAACTGGACATGGAACAACAGTCTGGTTCCAAATAGGAAAAGGTGTACGTCAAGGTTGTATTTTGTCACCTTGCTTATTTAACTTATACGCAGAGTACCTCATGAGGAATGCTGGGCTGGAAGAAGCACAAGCTGGAATCAAGATTGCTGGGAGAAATATCAATAACCTCAGATATGCTGATGACACTACCCTTATGGCAGAAAGTGAAGAGGAACTCAAAAGCCTCTTGATGAAAGTGAAAGAGGAGAGTGAAAAGGTTGGCTTGAAGCTCAACATTCAGAAAACAAACATCATGGCATCTGGTCCCATCACTTCATGGGAAATAGATGGATAAACAGTGGAAACAGTGTCAGACTTTATTTTTTTTGGGCTCCAAAATCACTGCAGATGCTGATTGCAGCCATGAAATTAAAAGACGCTTGCCCCTTGGAAGGAAAGTTATGACCAACCTTGATAGTATATTAAAAAGCAGAGACATTACTTCGCCAACCAAGGTCTGTCTAGTCAAGGCAATGGTTTTTCCCGTGGTCATGTATGGATGTGAGAGTTGGACTGTGAAGAAAGCTGATCGCCGAAGAATTGATGCTTTTGAACTGTGGTGTTGGAGAAGACTCTTGAGAGTCCCTTATACTGCAAGGAGATCCAACCAGTCCGTTCTAAAGGAGATCAATCCTGGATGTTCATTGGAGGGACTGATGCTAAAGCTGAAACTGCAATACTTTGGCCACCTCATGTGACGAGTTGACTCACTGGAAAAGACTCTGATGCTGGGAAAGGTTGGGGGCGGGAGGAGAAGGGGACGACAGAGAATGAGATGGCTGGATGGCATCACCGACTCTGTGGACATGAGTTTGAGTGAACTCCGGGAGTTGGTGATGGACAAAGAGGCCTGGCGTGCTGTGATTCATGGGGTCGTGGAGAGTCAGACACGACTGAGCGACTGAACTGAACTGAACTGCCATTATTTGGTTTCCTCCACCATAGTTTGGCTTCAGGTCAAATAACAGGGAGGGAACACAGCCCTGCCCTTCAATAGAAAATTGGATTAAAGATTTACTGAGCATGGCCCCACCCATCAGAACAAGAGCCAGTTTCCCCCTCAGTCAGTCTCTTCCATCAGGAAGCTTCCGTAAGCCTCTTATCCTTCTCCATCAGAGGGCAGACAGACTGAAAACCACAATCACAGAAAACTAACCAGTCTGATCACATGGACCACAGGCTTGTCGAACTCAGTGAAACTATGAGTCATGCCGTGTGGGGCCACCCAAGATGGACAGGTCATGGTGGAGAGTTCTGACAGAACGTGGTCCACTGGAGAAGGGAATGGCAAACCACTTCAGTATTCTTGCCTTGAGAACCCCATGAACAGTCTGAAAAGGCAAAAAGATAGGACACTGAAAGATGAACTCCCCAGATCAGTAGGTGCCCAACATGCTACTGGAGATCAGTGGAGAACTAACTCCAGAAAGAATGAAGAGACAGAGCCAAAGCAAAAACAACACCCAGGTGTGGATGTGACTGGCGATGGAAGCAAAGTCCAATGCTTTTAAGAGCAACACTGCATAGGAACCTGGAATGTTAGGTCCATGAATCAAGGGAAATTGGAAGTGGTCAAACAGGAGATGGCAAGAGTGAACATCGACATTTTAGGAATCAGTGAACTAAAATGGACTGGAATGGGTGAATTTAACTCAGATGACCATTATATCTACTACTGTGAGCAAGAATCCCTTAGAAGAAGTGGTGTAGCTATCATAGTCAACAAGAGTCTGAATTGCAGTACTTAGATGCAATCTCAAAAATGACAGAATGATCTCTGTTCATTTCCAAGGCAAATCATTCAATATCACAGTAATCCAAGTCTATGCCCTGACCAATAATGCTGAAGAAGCTGAAGTTGAATGGTCCTGTGAAGACCTACAAGACTTTCTAGAACTAACACCCAGGCTTTAGAGGTCTTGAATTCTAATGATCTTAACCCTGCTCTTAATGCTACAGCCTTTCATATGCTCCTAGTATGTCAGGAATTACAGAGAGCCTAAGATCCTAAGCCCGCTGCATGCCAACACGTGAGCCTGCCACTGTTTCACGAGATGCTGGTGGAAGACACGAGCCCCAGGTTAGAGATGAGGAATACAGCACACATGTCAGAGCTTCACTTCCACAGGGAGACTTTATTATCCTGTCAGGAAACAAACTGACCCTTTGCCACAAGGTACTCTCTCTGTTTTTCACGGTCACTTGAAAACATTCTTGGAAAGCTTGTTGTTCAATTGCTAAGTCGTGTCTGACTCTTTGTGACCCCATGGACTGCAGCACACCAGACTCCCCTGTCTTTCACTATCTCCTGGAGTTTGCTCAAACTCACATCCGTTGAGTCAATGCTGCCATCCAACCATCTCATCCTCTGTCATCCCCTTCTCCTCCTACCTTCAATCTTTCCTGGTATCAGGGTCTTTTCTAATGAGTCAGCTCTTCTCATCAGGTGGCCAAAGTATTGGAGCTTCAGCTTCAGCATCAGTCCTTCCAATAAATATTCAAAGTTGATTTCCTTTAGGATTGACTGGTTGGATCGCCTTTCTGTCCAAGGGACTCTCAATTGTCTTCTCTAGCATCACAGTTTGAAAATATCACTTCTTCTGTGCTCAGCCTTGGAAAGCTAGCCCTGGGAAAAAGCCATCAGTCACTCTACTGAGAAGATGTACAGAAATACTAGAGACCTTGAATTGTTTCTCCAACATAGAGGTTCACATACAGGCTTTGCACCTTGACCTCGAGGTTGAGGGTCTGCTCCCAACCTCTCACAAGCAGTAGACAGCTTCTTATTTCCCTCCTCAAATCTCACCCACTTTTTCCATCTTATCCCCTCCTATTTAAAGGGTCCTGCCCAAGTACATTTATACAGGTTCTTTTTCAAGTTCATGATTTGACATGAAATTCTGACATAAAAGGTAAAACAATAAGCCACTACAATGTGAGTACTGACAACAAACTGGTTAGTGAGATGTCATCATTTCAAAGAATAGTTAAGATTAATCCCTATAGAAGAAAACTTGAAATGCCCTGAAACTTTGCAGCTCATATTTCAGAAACCTGATAGAAGTTTTTCTAAACATGACACTCATTCTAGTTAGTTCATTACATTACCAAAAATGAGCTTGGGAAAGTTAAAAATAAACTTTTTCGACTATCAGTAACAGAAAATAAGGATTGCTCCTTCATGACAGAGTAAAGACTAGGTTACCATCCTAGTCTTGAGAAAGCCGTTCGGTTCACACCACAGCCACTAGCCACAAGCCTGCAGTGCACTGGAGACATGACTGCTGTGATTGACAAGTGATGTATGTGAAAAACACGCATCAGATTTTGAAGACTTACTAAGAAAAAAATGTAAAGTATATCATTAATATTTTATTAATAATATGCCTAAATATTCATTGGAAGGACTGATGCTGAAGCTCTAATACTTCAGCCACCTGATGTGAAGAGCTGACTCATTGGAAAAGACCTTGATGCTGGGAAGGATTGAGGGCAGGAGGAGAAGGGGCCGACAGAGGATGAGATGGTTGGATGGCATCCCTGATTCAATGGACATGGGTTTGGGTAAACTCCGGGAGTTGGTGATGGACAGGGAGGCCTGGCATGCTGTAGTCCACGGGATTGTAAAGAGCCAGACATGACTTAGCTACCGAAGAGCAACAATGTTGATATCACAGAGTAGCCAGAAGTGGGGTCCAGCTTCTTGATGCTCAAAAGCCATTAAAGAGTCCAGGTTGGTGGAAAAGAAAGTTTGGTTTATTTTGGATGCCAGCAATCAGAGGTGAGGGAAGAGCGGACACCTGTCCAAAGGCTGACTCCCTCACCACCCCACTGACAAATCAGGTGACAAGAGCTTTTACAGACAGAGGGAGGGGGCTACCTGTGGAAACGGCACAGTCAGCTCTGACAGTCATCTTGTAACTGGTTATCAGTGGTCTGACCAGCTTCATCTTGATTGTTTCAAGCACAGTTAATCTTCAGTTCCAGGGTCAGTGTGTTTCCATTTCTTTGAGGCCAGTTCTCAGAGTTGTGGCAACTTATGTCATGGCGACAGCCTGGTCATCGTGCAGTTTACCTCTCCCCCGGGTGAGGGTTCCAATGTCTGCAAGACAGCTCACAGGATACAGCTCAGAGTATTACCTACAGCCTTGAGAAGAACTGAAGTTCCCTGACTATGATTGATGACTAACCTAGTATTATTTGATCTCCTTTAACTGTTTTCTTTGTTTCTCCATTTTCTCACTTCTCTGATTAAGCTTATTCCTTGGCTGAAGGTTTTGCACAGGCTAAAAGGCAGGATGAAGACATGGTGGGGTGGGGTGGGGGCAAGGCAAGGGCAACAGAGTTCAGCTCCATTTCAGGAACACTTGGGCTATATTGACATAAATGAAACACAGGATTAAAATACTCCCACCTCTTCCTTTTTCCCCATTTTACCCTTGAATGAGATGGCTGAATGGCATCACCGACTTGATGGACATGAGTTTGAGTGAACTCCGGGAGTTGGTGATGGACAGGGAGGCCTGGCGTGCTGTGATTCATGGGGTCACGGAGAGTCGGACTCGACTGAGCGACTGAACTGAACTGAACTGAACCACAAAATTGAAAACCACACATGTGACATGTTGGAGAGGTGCATGATATTTCTAATGGACAACATTGCTCAACAGAAAGTGATGGCCAAATTGTTTCGGATGAAAAGATAACCAGAGTACGCAGCCAGATACACAGGTGGAGGTTTGCATGATCTTTCTGTCGTACAACATTGCTTAACAGGAAGTGATGGCCAAATTGTTTCGGATGAAAAGATAACCAGAGTACGCAGCCAGATACACAGGTGGAGGTTTGCATGATCTTTCTGTCGTACAACATTGCTTAACAGGAAGTGATGGCCAAATTGTTTCGGATGAAAAGATAACCAGAGTACGCAGCCAGATACACAGGTGGAGGTTTGCATGATCTTTCTATCGTACAACATTGTTCAACAGAAAGTGATGGCCAAATTGTTTCGGATGAAAAGATAACCAGAGTACGCAGCCAGATACACAGGTGGAGGTTTGCATGATCTTTCTATCGTACAACATTGTTCAACAGAAAGTGATGGCCAAATTGTTTCGGATGAAAAGATAACCAGAGTACGCAGCCAGATACACAGGATAATCTATTACTTTTTTTTTTCTGGATTTTGTAATGTTTGTGGACTTTTTCGGCTCTTAACATTTTTTAATCTGTTGTGCTTTGTCATTTTACATAAACATTGAGTTTTATACCTATTTATGTGTTTATAATTCTGCAGCCTTCTTCTTTAGAAGTACCCGCAAATTGCATAAGCTTCATGTCCCATGAAACCTGGATCTTCCCTGGGATTCAGGCTCCCTGCTGTGCAGAGAGGCTGGAGAAAACTAACTGGTCCGAAGGTGGGAGTCCTGTAAGTTGAATCAGAGATCTTTTACTGTGTTCTTTTCAGTTTGTCTCTCACGTGGTTCAAAGCAGCTGTAGGGTGAGGGAACAGGTGAGAGAAGGGAGGTGGGGCAGACTGATGGATGGGGGGGGCAGGAAAGATGAGAACAGACAGAGGCGGACCACCACTGAGGGAAACACCGCTCTTCATTCTGCAGTCAGTGCCTGCTGCAGGAAAGCCCTTCCTTTTCATCAGCACTGAAGCTAAAGGACAGGAAGGAATGAGTTAATGGAATTCAGTTTATATAAATAGAGCAAGAACACAGCACCTCTGGAAGGAAAGGAAAATGTTACCATAAAAAAGGCCAAGCAAATTTGCAGGAGTAGTGATGGGGGAGGTCACCCGCAGCTCACCGAGGAGCCTGCGTTTACACTGCGGAAGGACAGGCTTGGGAGTTTTCCAGGAAGTGAATTCAAGGACAATGCAGAAAGGCAGGAATTAAAAGAGAGCCAGGTTAACACAGAAGGCAACGGCACCCACTCCAGTGTTCTTGCCTGGAGAACCCCAGGGACGGCGAGCCTGGTGGGCTGCAGTCCACGGGGTCGCCAGGAGACAGTGACTTCACTTTCACTTTTCACTTTCACACATTGGAGAAGGCAATGGCACCCCGCTCCAGTGTTCTTGCCTGGAGAACCCCAGGGACGGGCGAGCCTGGTGGGCTGCAGTCCATGGGGTCGCCAGGAGACAGTGACTTCACTTTCACTTTTCACTTTCACACATTGGAGAAGGCAATGGCACCCACTCCAGTGTTCTTGCCTGGAGGATCCCAGGGACAGAGGAGCCTGGTGGGCTGCAGTCCATGGGGTCGCCAGGGGACAGTGACTTCACTTTCACTTTTCAGTTTCATGCATTGGAGAAGGAAATGGCAACCCATTCCAGTGTTCTTGCCTGGAGAATCCCAGGGATGGGGGAGCCTGGTGGGCTGCAGTCCATGGGGTCGCCAGGAGACAGTGACTTCACTTTCACTTTTCACTTTCACACATTGGAGAAGGCAATGGCACGCCACTCCAGAACTCTTGCCTGGAAAATCCCATGGACAGAGGAGCCTGGTGGGCTGCAGTCCATGGGGTCGCTAGGAGACAGTGACTTCACTTTCACTTTTCAGTTTCATGCATTGGAGAAGGAAATGGCAACCCATTCCAGTGTTCTTGCCTGGAGAACCCCAGGGATGGGCGAGCCTGGTGGGCTGCCATCTATGGGGTCGCACAGAGTTGGACACGACTAAAGCGACTTAGCAGCAACAGCAGGTTAACACCGAATTGGAGACTTCCTTAACTTCATGTTTGAGCCCCCTGGAGGCAGGGCTGTGCTTTAGCCCACTAGAATAATAGGAAGTGAGAAAAGAGCAAAAATAGATGCAAAAAGGGAGGTTGGGCGTCCCTGGGATATTAGTCAGTCCAGAGATAGAGTGTATAGCACACTACCCGCTGCTCCAGTGGGGACGGTATGTTACACACGGCGCACATGTGCGCGCCGCACAGTAGGGAGTGTTCGCGTGTAGCATGGTGCGTACACAGTATGTGTATGGAGCGTGGGACAGTGCATGGTGTGTGTATACATCCTCCAGTGTGCAGTGTGGGCAGGCAGTGGGAGTGCGCACAGCTCTGGGAGGAGCAATCATCATCACTGCTGCTTTACCTTCTTTTTTATATATATATAGAGCTCAAAATGGTACCGATGAACTTATTTCCTTCTTTTTTATATATGTACTGAGCTCAAAATGACAGATGAATTTATTTGCAAAACAGAAATAGAGACACAGATGTAAAGAAGAAATATGTGACACCAAGAGGAGAAAAGGAAGGTGGGGTGAATTGGGAGGTTGGAATTGACATATAGATATACTACTGTGTACAAAATAGGTGGCTGATGAGGACCCACTGGATGGCCCAGGGAATTCCACGTGACGCTCTGTGGTAACCTGAGTGGGAGGCAATTCGAAGAAGAGGGGGTCTATACATCCGCAGAAAGTAACGCAACACTGTAAGCAGAAACACTGCAGTAACAATCAAAGTTTGACATGTGCTCCCTGAGTTTAAACGTTTAGCCCGCTCGGTGGATCTGAAGGCCATAAACAGAGACGAGCCAGCTGGAGCAGCGGCTCTGCTGTGCCCTGAGGGAAGAATGCCGCTATGATGAAAGTGAAAGTTGCTCAGTCATGTTGGACTCTTTGCGACCCCATGGACTGCATAGTCCATGGGATTCTCCAGGCCAGAATACTGGAGTGGGTAGCCTTTCCCTTCTCCAGGGGGTCTTTCCAACCCAGGGATCAAACCCAGGTCTCCTGCACTGCAGGTGATTCTTTACCACCTGAGCCACCAGATGATGTGTCATTAAATCCTCCCGGATCTTCTCCAGAGGCTGCTGCTGCTGCTGCTAAGTCTCTTCAGTCGTGTCCGACTCTGTGCGACCCGATAGACGGAAGCCCACCAGGCTCCCCCGTCCCTGGGATTCTCCAGGCAAGAACACTGGAGTGGGTTGCCATTTCCTTCTCCAATGTGTGAAAGTGAAAAGTGAAAGTGAAGTCGCTCAGTTGTGCCGACTCTTAGTGACCCCACGGACTGCAGCCTACCAGGCTCCTAGTATCATTTAACTTTGGTTTCTTGAATTTTGATCTACAGAAATGTCCTCATTTTTTTTTCTTGTTCATGAGGGATAACCAAAGTCCTGCTCTCACATCCTTATCTGCCCGCGCCAGCTCTCAGAACGGCTGCTGCTTTTCCTGTTCAGTAAAAGGGCTTTGCTCGGCATCTTCCCTGCTTCACAGTGATGCACCTTCTCTGAGACTCTTTGAAACTTGAAAGACCTCGAATCCCACAGATTCCCTTCTTTTCAGCTCAAACACAGAAGCTGATGAAGGAATACAGCAGGTGAGCCTAGAATAAGACGGCCCTGCGAAGACCTCTGGTCGTCCCTTCCAGTGGGAGTGGTTACTGGGTAAACCCTTTCCATGGTGAGATTCACAGAACTCTCTCTCAGTCCAGCTTCACGATGATGTCTTTGCAAAGCCCCACTCCAGTTTTACCAGCTCAGCTTCTTAAAGGAATGATGCTGCTATTTGAAAAATCTCCTTTCTTTGAGTTATTTGAAACTTACTTTGAACCTCAGGGTGGTTTCTCAAAGCAGTGTTTTCACAATGAATATCATCACACAACTTAACAACTGTTGCTGTTTAGTTGTTGTGTCCAACTCTTTTGCAACGCTGTGGATTGTCACCCACCAGGCTCCTCTGTCCATGGGATTTTCCAGGCAAGAATATTGGAGTGGGTTATCATTTCCTTCTCCAGGGGAATCTTTCCAACTCAGAGATCGAACCCAGGACTCCTGGTTTGGCAGGCAGGTTCTTTACCACTGACGCACCAGGGAAGCCCAACTTAACAATTAACCTCCAGTCTATTTCCTGGCTCCCATCGAAATAGGACATGGTGATGTAGCTAGATTCTCACTCCTTTGTTTTTTGCATTTTCCCTTGTATAAAAAAATGTATCTGAGTCACAGAATTTTATCCTTTCGTAAAGAGGGAACTCTTTCACCAACAGGTTAGGGAATTACATGCATCCTTGGGGATCACTTAAATTCACATTTAAGTTCATCTCAAGGTTATCCATGGAAAGCACAACAAATTGGCATTTTCAGAATCCATTTATGGTCCTGGCTTACAAGTGAGACCCAGGAAACCTGTTTACAACATTGCTTTCTGTAATTTGAACATTCTCTGATTGCTTGAATATTTTTATCAATAGAACTGTCATTTATTGAATGCCTGATATGGGAATGGCTCCATGCTAAACAATTTCATTTAAATATTACTGGAGCATAATATATCTGGAGAAAAGCATGATCTGAAATGTTCACTCTAATGTTCATTGTAGCATCGTTTACAATAACCAAGAGATGGAAGCAACATAAATGTCCAAGAACAGAGGAATGGATTAAAAAAGTTGTGGTATATATCTTCAATGCAATATTAGTCATTAAAAAGAATGAAATAATGCCATTTGCAACAACATGAATAGACCCAGAAATCCTCATACTGAGAGAAATGTCAGAGAAGGAGATATATGGTATGACATCCCTTATATTTGGAATCTAAAATGAAATGATATAAATAAACTTACTTGCAAAACAAAAAGAGACTCACTGACTTAGAGAATGAACTTATGGTTGCCAGGGGAGGAAGGATGGGGAGAAGGGATAGTTATGGGGTTTGGGATGAACACGTACACATTGCTATCTTTAAAATGGGTAACCATCAAGGACCTACTTTATAGCACAGGGAACCCTGCTCAAGGCTGTGTGGCAGCCTGGATGGGAGGGGAGTTTGGGGGAGAATGGATACATGTATATGTACGGCTGAGTCCCTTTGCTGTTCGCCTGAAACTGTCTTAACATTGTTAATCTGCTGTACCTCAATATAAAATAAAATGTTTAAAAAATAAATATTGCTGCAGTCCGGGTACAAGCAGAGCTTTATTTAGAAAAGTTTTGTTTCTAATCCTCTTCTATTCACTTCAAAATTATCCTTCGGTCTCCAAAATGTCACTCAATCTTCATTTTACTGACAAATCAGGCTTTTCAACTAGAGGCAAAAAGGGGTCCTCAATAAGAAGAAACACGCATGTAAGCATTCTAATTCTGAACTGTAATTAGAACCAAAGCTTCATTTTCTGATACTCTAATTCAGCGTGATCTGCAGGAATGGAAGTCAGCTTGCCGACCCACTGAGGACATGCCGGCTCTGCACGGAGTGTGGTGAGGAAGTCCCATGGTTCCTGAACCAAAGATCTCAGGAGCCTCCAGTCCTGTGGCTGAAAATCACACACACAGACATGTACACATAACAACAATAACTCCTTTTAACTGTTTATGTATATTTATAAGCAGCTGTGTGACACATTTTCATTTAGAAAATTCACTTTCAGCAGGGCAATAAGAGAAAGGAAAACCTTTGATACTTTAAAAATTGTTAATGATGAGTAATAAACAGAAGCTCAAATGAGGTTATTCTGCAAGGTCTGTATAAACAGGGCTTTATTGCCTCTGAAACAACGTAAGAATAATAAATGGATATTGGACTCATTTGTCACCGCTGAGAAGATCCTACACGTGAAGCAGTTTATTAATTTCAGACTGTTTCTCCTCATACAATTGGGAGTGTCACATGACAGGGGTGGGTCGTTTTCGTGCGCAGCAGTCCTGAGGTGGCAACTACCATTATTTTATCGGTTCAGTTCAGTCGCTCAGTTGTGTCCAACTCTTTGTGACCCCGTGGACTGCAGCACACCAGGCCTCCCTGTCCATCACCAACTCCTGGAGTTTACTCAAACTCATGTCCATCGAGTCGGTGATGCCATCCAGCCATCTCATCCTCTGTCGTCCCCTTCTCCTCCTGCCTTCAATCTTTCCCAGAATCAAGGTCTTTTCAAATGAGTCAGTTCTTCACATCATGTGGCCAGAGTATATCTGGTATAACAAAAACAAAATTTAGTACATGGAAGGGCTCATAAAAAACTATAGAAAGCAAAGTAACTCTTCTTTAAGTCAGTAAAGAGATTGATTAGCAGTATGTATTTTTTAACCTAAGAAAGTGAAACTATTAGTCACTCAGTCTTGTATGACTCGGCGACTCCGTGGACTGTAGCCCATTGGGCTCCTCTGTCCATGGGATTCTCCAGGTGAGAAGACTTGAGGGGTTAGCCATTCCCTTCTCCAGGGGATCCTCCCAACCCAGGGCTTCTGCACTGCAGGCACATTCTTTACCAGCTGAGCCACCAGGGAAGCCCCCTTTTCAACCTAGGTTAAAAAATAAACATTTTATTTTCCCCAAAGTTTTGTTTTCCAAGAGCAGCTATTTTTAAAAATGTCCTGGGTTATAAAGTACTGGATATCTTTAACTGCCTGTGGCACATCCGAGTTTAGAGGAGCAGACTGGGGGGCAATGGTAGCGGGTGATACGGAAGAGTGGAATGGAGGCTTAGACCAGTCTGGACTGCAGAAAGCCTCCACGCGACGTGATGCTCAGCCTGGAGCAGATGCGTTCTCACCAGTTTTCACTCACTGATCTCATTGCCAAGAACATATAATCTCTTGTAAGTTGGTGCGGCTACTATGGAGAGCATGGAGGTTCCTTATGAAAAATAGAGCTACTCTATGGTCCAGGAATCCCACTCTGGCGCATATATCTGGAGAAAATCAGAATTCAAAAGACACCTACACCCCAGTGTTCATTGAAGCACTGTTGACAATAGCTAGGACATGAAAGCAAGCTAAGTGTCTATTGACAGAGGAGCGGATAAAGGAGATGTGGTACATATTCGCACGGGAACATTACTCGGCTATGAAAAGGGATGGAACTGAGTCACATGTAGAGACGCGGAGGGACCTAAACTCTGTCACACAGAGTGAAGTCAGTCAGAAAGAGAAAAATGAATATCACACGTTGATGAATACATGTGGAATCTTTAAAAAATGGTTCAGATGAGCCTGTTTGTAGGGCTGGAATAGAGAAAGAGACATAGAGAATGGACGTGTGAGCAGAGGGGAGGAAAGGGAGGGTGGGATGAACTGAGAGATTAGGATTGACTATACACGACCGTGTGTAAAACTGACAGCTGGTGGGAGGCTGCAGGGAGCTCAGCTCAGTGCTGTGATGACCCACGGGTGGGGCGAAGGGGTGGGTGAGAAGGAGGTCCAGGCAGGAGGGGATATACACACAGCTCACTGTCATACAGTAGCAACTAATATAA
The DNA here is from genome assembly GCF_049115385.1 of Moschus berezovskii. Taxonomy (NCBI): domain Eukaryota; kingdom Metazoa; phylum Chordata; class Mammalia; order Artiodactyla; family Moschidae; genus Moschus; species Moschus berezovskii. The sequence continues at coordinate 93,038,504 of NC_142471.1, read as the reverse complement.
CATTATAAAGCGATTATAGTCCAATAAAGAGAGGGAGCAAAAAGAGTAGATAATCTCTTGAAACCCCTTAGGGACTGTAATTCTGTAATGGGTTTTTAGAAGTATATTACTTTAAAAATGTATTTCATGTGTAGAACATTTCCTTTCTGATCAGTGTACTAATAATGGTTTCATTCAAATTAATTTTACTAATATCTAGGATGTTATTTTATAAACATACTTGGCTTTGTTTTTCATTAAAATGCATGCTTTCAGTTAATTTTAAAAGCCAAGGCATAATCTGACAAAGATAAAAATTTAAATGACCTATGGTGTCACCTTTGGGTTAGAGACCAAAAATATACATTGAAATGTGGGCTGATGGTTAAATACACGTGGCGGTTGTATTCCTTGGATATGACCAGCTGTTCTGACCTCCCACCTGGAAGAGGAAGATTGGGAAAAGGAGTCCTCCCTTCATCTTTGGCTGTAGAAATTCTCCTTCCAGCCCCAGCCTTCAACCTCACGTCCCCCCACCTGAAAACCTTGACACTAGATATTTTCAAACTCATCCTACTGACATTTTAGCTTGGATGATCTTTCACTGTGTGCAGCCATCCTATACTTTATAGGATGTACTATATTTGGGGGCATCTCTGATCTGTACCCACTAGATGCCAGGATTCCTTCCCACAGCTATGTTGGGACAACCACAGAAGTTTGTAGGCATTGCCAGCGCCCTGTGGGGGACAAGCTCTCCCAAAGCTGAAGACAGTGTTTTATACCATCATCTTGTCTGCTCTCCAGGAGGCCCCAAGCTGTAGCCCATGCTCATCCCTAAAATGAGGAGAGGAAATTTCATTTTCTAAAGGCACAAACATGCTAAAATTTTGTTTGAAAAATGCTTTGTTTAAAAGATTTCCTCCCAGATATGCTCAAATCTGAAAAGCAAGTGTTTACTTCACACCCATTTTTGCAAAGCATCGAGTTGGTCCATTTTTCTCTATAATTTGTTTTCCAGGTTATTTTGTTGTTGTTCAGTCACTAAGCTGTATTCAACTCTTTGTGACCCCAAGCACACCAGGCTTCCTTGTCCTCACTATTTCCTGGAGTTTGCTCAAATTCATATCCATTGAGTCAGTGATGCCATCCAGTCATCACATCCTCTGTCGTCCCCTTGTCTTCCTGCCTTCAATCTTTCCCAGCAATAGGGGCTTTTCCAAGGAGTCACCTCTTTCTATCAGGTGGCCAAAGTATTGGAGCGTCAGCTTCAGCATCAGTCTTTACAATGAATATTCAGGGTTGATTTCCTTTAAGATTGACTGTCCACACTCTTTTCGTGTTTCTTTATCAAACAAATAATTTCCGAAAACAGAAACAGCCTACGTGAAGAATATCTTATTTTGCCTTTAATACTTCAAATTTTCCTTTGCAAAAACAACTCTTTTTGTAAAAGGGGAGAAGGACCTGGAGCTGCCAGTTTATTTAAACTTGTTTCTTTGTATTCACATTAACATTGTAAAGATTTGCTTTCGCAAAATTTGGTGAGATTTTGCTCCACAGTTTTTCTGCTGAAAGTGCAGAGTTTTTAATCTCAGAGAAGTGCGATGTATACAGAGATCTCATTTTATTTTGTCCCTGCAGTGTCACTGTGGACTGTGAATAAAGGACAAATGCCTTGTGAGGCAGAAAGCATCTCCAAACAGCCCTTACCCGGAATCTGCCACATGCAGATAGAACACTAGATACATCATCTAACTAATAAGACCAAGAAAGAAATGTCATTTGTTTCTAAATAACCTACACATTCACCTTGCTTTCCTTTATAAAATCCTAAGAATTAAAAGCCTTTGCTAACATTTTTCTGAAAATAAGTTACAAATCTGGGAAGTCAAGATGGAATCTGTTTCACCCAGCTATTTAAAAATAAGAAAGTGTATCTTCATAATTAAATCTGCAGAGTCAGGAAACAACCAGTTCATAGAAATGCTGCCAATGCAAGGAAAGAAACAAATAGCTTGAGCTTTCCCGATAAACAAATGGCTCTGAGGATGTCTTCTTTTAACTGGTTGCCTCTCTGGGTCTTTTCCACTGGGACTCGTCCTCCAAGATGTCTTTGTAGTCAGGTTTCTCTTTGGGTTGTTTACAGCCAACTTTGCTGTGTTTTATTTTTGGTTGGTAAGTTTTTGTCCATCTACCCACCCATCTTATCCACTTATCCATCCCTCTATTCAGTTATTTATCAGACATCAGTCCAAAGGCTTCTCTTGGCCTCTGTGGGATTTGTTTATGCCAGGGGCCATGGTAGGTGCAGAGACTGAGGGATCGGCTGGATGCTCTTGTTATCACAGGCTGCACAGTCCTAGTGGGGGTCGGTGTCTACACACCCTGGGCTGTTTAAGACTACTGGAGCTGTGTCTCTGATAGAAGAATTAGGTATGCATCTAGTAAATGTGGTATACGTAGAACTGGGTAACTCAGAATCTTTCTGTGTTTGGAAAGGGATGTCCATTTGTTACAAGCATTAGCCAGCCCCCATTCTCTTGTTCAAGTCTGCCTGCAATGTGGGGGACCTGGGATTGATCCCTGGGTCTGGAAGATCCCTGGAGAAGGGAAAGGCTACCCACTCCTTTGCCTGGAGAATTTCATGGACAGAGGAGCCTGGCGGGCTAGAGTCCATGGGGTTGCGAAGAGTCGGACACGACTGAGCGACTTTCACTCACTCATCCTCTTGTTTTAAATTTGCAGCATTGACAGCAACAGGAAGCAATTTCTTCCCAACTTAACCTCTTACCCTCATTTGCTTCTGCATCCATTTGCCAAGCCCTTTGGAACAATTGTGCAAAGTTCATGAATCTGTCGCTTCAGGATATGTTAATAAACATATCAACCCCAGCACCTTTTTTGCACAGAATTTCTCTGAAATTCCAGTGGCTTATTCAGTGGAATCAAATTTGGCAAAGGGAAGAAAATACTTGAGTTTATTTTCAAAATTCAATTCAATTTTCTAGTATAGTAGTAGTCTTCATCTTACAGAAAAATCAACTGAAAGAAAATCTTTTCATGTTAGCTCACCAGAATTCAGTAAAACCTGAAAAGTCAGGTCAACAGGAAGACAGTTTATCCCATGAAACGTTCTAATATAAAGCAGCTTCTAAAATATTTTTCCTGAATATCTACCAATTAAAATTTCCTTGCCTATTTCATGAAATTACCCAATTAACCACATCGTCACTAACACTTGATGTTTTCATTTTGGACAGTCTGCTTGGGAAGGAAAACTCAGCCCATTCATCATTTATGCAGATATTCCTGATTACGAAGGTATGTTTTCATTCATTGCCCATTTACATTTCTTTATTAATTGCCTGCTAGAATTCTTTTCCTATGTTTATTTTGAGTTGTTTGGCTTTTTTAATACAGCAGGGTTTGCATGCTGTTTTACTTTTTCTAGATTTAAATGAACTGAATTTAAACTTAGAATTTAAAGCCTGATCTTGCAACTGAATTCCTGGTCTTCCCTCTCCCTCCAAATATGCTTTCCCCACACATTGGTATGTGCTGGCAACCACATCCTTCCCATTACTTATGGACAAGCACCCATTTTCAGTCACCTGTAGTGTTCTTAGTAGCTTTTGTAAATTTCAGTTCGGTTCAGTTCCATCGTTCAGTTGTGTCCGACTCTTTGCGACCCCGTGGACTGTATCCTAACCAGGCTTCTCCATCCATGGGATTCTCCAGGCAAGAATACTGGAGTGGGTTACCGTTTCCTTCTCCAGGGGATCTTCCCGACCCAGGGATCGAACCCGGGTCTCCCGCATTGGAGGCAGATGCACTAACCTCTAAGCCACCAGGGAAGCTTTACCCTAATGAAAACTTTATTTTGTTGTTCAATCGCTCAGTTGTATCTGACCCTTTTGTGACCCCATGAACTGTAGCCCACCAGGCTCCTCTGTCCATGGGATTTCCCAGGCAAGAATACTGAAGTGGGTTGCCATTCCTCCTCCAGGAGATCTTCCTGACCCAGGGATCAAACCCACATCCCCTGCATCGCAGGCAAATTCTTACCACTGAGCCCCTGGGGAAGCCCAGCGAAAACTTAAATGTTCATTATAAACAAAAAACAAAAGCAGAGTTGTATTCAAGCTGCAGTGCTGCTCTACCTCCCTCCACACTTTCCATGCAAATGTGGAAGAGTCTTTACACCTTGTTAGAACTCACAAGTAGATGTAAGAATGACAACCAAAGATTGGGGGTTTGAGGTCAGGAAGAAATGTGGCATTCACCAAGACCGCTTCAGAACCATCTTCCATGCTGTGGTTTAAATTCCGTATTTGAACTCACTGTGTCTGGAGGACCACTCACTGGTCCTTTCTCTTGCTATCACAGAGCAACCATATGTACCCTTGTCTGAGGCTAAGCTTCCACGTGTGCACTGCAGACCTTCCTCGCCTGCCTGAGAGGATGCTGCAGCGAGGTTATCCCCTCTCTGCTCATCACTGGCTCTCCCCACTCCTGGGGTCACCCCATAAATACACACACATCAGACACACTGGAATTTCACTAAGGAAATTCACAAACAGAGCAACGCAAAGAACAGCAATCCAACCTTTTCTAGCACTATCAGGCTTATTCTTTGGGCTCTTTAGAAGCCTGCCAGCCCTCAGGATAGGGCCAAGGAGGATATAAAGAAGGATAAGCCACAGGCCATCTTGAAACCAACCTCAGTAGGGGAGGGTAAGAAGCAGAGTTATTAATTGGGAACTGGGCCAAGGGGGAAACAGGCAACCAAGTTTGTGTATCTGTCATAGCTTTAGAAATGGGAGTGTTATTGTCTCCTGGTGGCTCAGTGGTAAAGAATCTGCAGGAGACGTGGGTTCGATCCATGGGCGGGAAGATTCCCTGGAGGAAGGCATGGCAATCCTCTCTAGTATTCTTGCCTGGAAAACTCCATGGACAGAAAAGCCTGGCGGGTTACAGTCCATGGGGTCACAAAAGAGGGACATCGCAAGAACCACAACATCACATAAAAAGACATCTTACTAAGAAGGCATTGCTTTTCTTTTAGTCTGGATTTGCCCTGGACACCCGAACCCCAAGTAGACTAGTGTTTGAGTCTCAGCAGCTGGGAAACATGCTGATTGCCCCACTGAGCTCCAGGTGAGGGCTGTGGGATGGAACCACAGGCTGGAGTGTGAGAAATTCCAAATGTGGAAAATGAAAGTGGATTCTAATGGTGGAATTAACTGTAATGTCCTGATTCAACATTATTCGTGTCAAGGGAGTTTTAAGTCCCTCTAAAACAGATGGGTGAGCACAGACTTTTTTTTCCGAGAGTCCTTCAGATTGCTAAAGTGAGCTCTTCGCTGACTGGCATGGCCTAGTCGCCCTTGGCTGCATATAAATTTGGACAGAGAGCATCTTGGCACATTGACAGTAGTTAAAAGAGTACCTGGCAGATGGCCCGATTGGTTCAAGTTAGAAACAAACGGGGTTCGGAGAAGTTCTCACTGCGTCTGAGCGTCTCACCCATCTGAACTCCAGGAGGGCGGAGGTGGCTCCTAGTTGCTAAATCTGCTTTAGCAGCTCTGCGGGGAACCCCGGGGGAGGGGGTACCTGGCTGCCCGCGCAGGGTGAAGCAGGAACAGTCAGAACCAGCTTCTCCTGCCTGCTGGGGCTTGTTATGTGGTTGACACACAGTGGGTGCTCAATAAATGTTTAAAGCCAGACTTATCCTCTGCTGGTGACCCCGTCTCATTAAGGTGGAGAGTCTTTGGCTTGCACTCTGGCAGATACGCACATAGCTCATGGGGGATGTGGGATCAGTGTCATGCACAAAGGGTCCTCAACTAAGTCCCACACATTTGTACCCCAATTCCTACTCATTCCAGTAATTTCCACCTTTGGCCTAGATGCTGTCCACTGGGAAATTGTGTAGCCGCTCAATTCCAGTTCCGTGGGTGAGTGTTTTAAGGTAGAAATCCCTTGGCTTGGGTCATCTAGAGAAGCAGTCCCCAACTTCTGGGGTGTAATGACTGATGATCTGAGGTGGAGCTGATGAAATAATAGAAATAAAGTGCACAATAAATGTAATGCACTTGAATCACCTCCAAACCTGACCCACCCCCAACCCATCCATGAAAAAATTGTCTTCCATGAAACCTGTCCCTGGTGCCAAAAAGTTTGGGGACTGCTGATCTAGAGTCTAGATTCTAGATGGGCATCAGTCTTTGACCCATTGAATATTTCCGTTGAGTGTAACCCCCTGAAGTCCTTCCCTATGAGCTCAGTGTGTTTCCTACTAGAGGGGGTTTAATGTGTGGCTCAGGGCTCACCTTCAACTGAGGGTTGAGATTTTGGGAGCAATGTGATTATCACCAGATGAACTGGTGTTGAATTCACAGACTGCCCTAGAATCTTGCCAATCAGTTGAAGAAGTTGTGCTCCATCAACACTTTGTTTATAAAAAATATGACTTAGCTAAGGGTCAGGCAGACGGAGTTCCCTGATAGCACAGACTCTGAGGAGTAGACGGCTTCATGAGTCCCCGTCATTCTTCATTAGCCATTTTAAGGTGTAATAATTTTTTTTATGAATTGATTCCCTTTTGTGCTTTTTTAAAAGCTGTCATTGGAAGTTTATTTGGAGGAAGTAAAAACTTGTCCTCGGTGCAAAATCTTGAACTGGAAGCCGTTTTTCAAGGGAGTATGTCACTTCCTGGGCCAGTGTTTGATTACAGAAAATAAAATTGGCCCACACAAGTCAGTTTAACTTCCTGCCATTGTTGTGTTGGCTCAAATGTTCTGTTTATCAAAATGCAACTTTTGCCTGGTTCCAGCTGCAATGAATTCTCATGACAGAAAGGACTACAAATTTAGCTCTTGCTGAGTTAGTGCCATTCTTCATTTGACCTGTTAAAGCATTGTAATTTAAAAATTATATTTTAGGTTGGGAACTTGAAACAGGTTGCTTTTAAAAGGGAAGTTAGAAGTCTAACCTTGAAACAAATGAAAATATACCAGATAATGAAGACATTCAGGGCTTCCCTCAGCTCAGTTGGTAAAGAATCTGCCTGCAGTGCAGCAGACCCAGGTTTGATCCCTGGGTTGGGAAGATTCCCCTGGAGAAGGAAATGGCAACCCACTCCAGTATCCTTGCCTGGAAAATCCCATGGACAGAGGAGCCTGGTGGGCTGTAGCCCATGGGGCCACAAACAGTTGGGCATGACTGAGCGACTGACACTGTTGCTGAAGAGGAAAAGTTAAAGTTTTACATCACCTCCTTCTCCTTCTGCGTCTGGAACTCAGCTTGCCCCTTGCAAAGTCTAGATCATGTAGGTCACGTAGGCTCAGAAAGTGGGGAGTTGCAATACTAGGAACTGGAGCTTACCTCACTCACCCTTCTCCTGCTCTTCCAAATCACCCGGCCCCTGAAAACCAGCCTAATCCTGACTGTCCAGGCCAGGCATCCCCCTCCACATCTTGACTGCTGTTCCTGTGCCCGAAACCCTTTAGTTTAAACCAGCCTGTTAACAGCTAGTGTTGCCCACTACAGTCTATTAAAAACTCCGTAATCCCTTTCTTCGGGGCTCAGAGCTTGGAGTGTTAACTCCTCTGGGCCCGCCGGCGTAATAAACCTGAGTTCCCCAACTCTCCGAGTGTGGTGCTTTGTTTCTTGAGTACTGGTTTCTGTGACATTTCTAGAGACCTCAGTGAGATTCCAACCACACCGGCCCCTTGAGCCGCCAAACTGGTGGTTCAGCCTGGCTGGAGCGAAGGAATCCCGAGACAAACAAGGAGGCATACCGCCTGATGGTATTCCAGTTCTCTTTTGGACCAGTGTTCTGACGCTCTGGAAGGCCGAGCCCCAACTGGACTCATTGGAGGGACGGACCAACTCACCAGGAATGGCCACAGGATAAGGTAAAGCCCTGGGGTCAGTCCCCAGGCTGAACCTACCCCAACTGGTAGAGGAGACTGATCACCTCCTGGAGCTCCCAGAAAGGGAGCATCAGTTAAGGAAACCTGGGACTTGGGAGGAAGGGAGACATCGCGACTGATAGCCTCTTTGGGGCTTCCAGGAAGGAAGCAACAGTTAAGGAAACCTGGGGATTCCGGAGAAGGGAGGCGTTGTGATAGCCTCTGAATGATTATGAGTGCGTGATTGCTGATTGAACAGAGTGAGAGAAATTTTTCTTTTTGGAAACTGCAAAACCAATTCTTTTTACATATGCAATGAAAAACAACTAGCTTGTTAAAAGGCCTGCCCAGGGAAAAGCTTGAAGTTAACCCTTTCCATGTCCTTGAAAGACACAGCCCGCTTGACTTTTAGTAAATTTGGGATTCTTCAGAGGGTCCCTGAGACATCCCTAAGAGCTATTAAGCTACCTGGGCTCATTGGACATGTTAAATTACTTTGGAAGTACATTAAAGGGGTGAAAAACCTTTTCAGGTTATACTGCATGGTTGATGTTACTAATATAGATATCCTAAAATTATGTGAAATTTATATAGATCTGATATGCCCTGATAAAATATGGTCAATTATAATTCTAGTTATCACATTAAAGTGTTATGACCAGGTTTCTTTGTCAATTGCAATAGAATCAGATTTTAAACATGCCTTTTATGGTTTTACTCTTAGGCCTTTAGAAGAATACTGCTAGTTCTTGAAGATTTATGGAAAAACTCTCTAAGATTAAACAGATAAACAAATTTTATTATTAACAGTAAGCTGGTACCAGACAGGGATTTGGTCTTCTCTCTGTTTAGAGAACAAAGTTTTCTTAAAATTCAGCTTTCGATAACAGATTATGAATTTATTTGCCTTTAAGTGACTTATATTTGTTTTTAAAATCTGTTTTGTTACTTTGGTAAAGTAAATAAACGTTATGGTACATGTAGACAAAGCTCAATCTGCTTCTACAAAAAATAACCCCTCATGGTTAGACTTTGGCTACCTTGATATCCTTAAAACATGGTGATGCTGCTACTGCTAAGTCACTTCAGTCGTGTCCGACTCTGTGTGACCCCATAGACGGAAGCCCACCAGGCTCCCCGGTCCCTGGGATTCTCCAGGTTCTCCAGAACACTGGAGTGGGTTGCCATTTCCTTCTCCAATGTGTGAAAGTGAAAAGTGAAAGTGAATTTGCTCAGTCGTGTCCGACCCTTAGCGACCCCACGGACTGCAGACCACCAGGCTGCTCCATCCATGGGATTTTCTGGGCAAGAGTACTGGAGTGGCTTGCCATTGCCTTCTCCGAAAACATGGTGATAGTATGCTTTTAAATCAGGAAATTAAAAATGGATAGAACAGCTGAAAATCAAAGAGCCAGGGCTATGGGAAATGCAAGACGGAACGGACACTTGGCTTTTCCCAGCTCCCTGACAGACTCATTTTTATTTGATGGGTTAAAGCCTTACCCTGCTACAGTGTGTATGCCCTCACAATGAGTTCTCAAAAAGAAAGAAAGAAAGAAAAAATTATGTTTCACTAAACATTAAACTCTAGTTTTGTTAATTAAGGTCTGTGCTTACTAAGACTCACTTCTGAGATAGTTCCTTGTTATGTTGTATTGCTAAAAGGTTTAATTACGTTTTAAAAAAGGACACTCTAATATTGTGTCTAAAGCTTATCTCAGTCTTTGCATAAAGGTCAGATGCTCTATGATGCATAACCAGGAGAGTAACACTTGGCTATAATCATTTAACTGAGGCAGATGTGCTGGGCTTCACTGGGCTGCTGCTGCTGCTGCTAAGTCGCTTCAGTCGTGTCCGACTCTGTGCAGCCCCATAGATGGCAGCCCACCAGGCTCCACCGTCCCTGGGATTCTCCAGGCAAGAACACTGGAGTGGGTTGCCATTTCCTTCTCCTACACTGGGTTATACCCAATGAAAGTTCTTGACTTAAATTCTTGCTTGCGACCTTACTAATAACTGCTAGCTAAATTATTTTCTATGTAGCTTGCTTCAGAAGACTATTTCTTATGTTACCAAATGGTGACTGAGCTGATAGGCAGTTCCATATGAGATCAATAATTGTAATAATATAATTCTAGATATGGGAAGAAGCAAAAAGAGGAAATATTTTACTGGACCAAGAGGCTAGTAAGACAGGTATGGTCCAGAGACGTTTGCTACTTACAAGTCCTGGTCTAGAGACCACACAATGAGTGGCCTGTCAATGGAATGCTTGTTAGACCTGGAAATGGGCCTTCCCAGTACCACGGGACACAATGACCAAGAAATGCCCCCAAAACATGGTCAAACATGGCTATGAAGGGGCCTGCTGACTGGAAGTTGGCCCTTGCCAACTGCCTCTACAAAGATTAAATCATGACCACTACAAGATGCTGACCTTCAACACCCCCTTGAAAGGAGCTCAGGGTGGAGACCAAAAATAAGGCAGTCTGTGCTCTGGGAAAAAATCCAGAAAAACAGGCCATCAGATAGTCAGATATTTTAAGGTGAAGATATTTCATGAGTCCGAATTCTTGCATCTTCTCGTACCTAGAGAAGCACTAATGTCACGAACCAATGTCTGGACCTGGTTCTCCTAGCCGGCACCTCAGCAGCTTTCCTACTTCTATTAATCTTTGCGCCATATATCTTTAACTGTCTTGTTAAGCTTGTTTCCCCAAGTAGTAGTACGACTCCCCAGCCAACGCCCAGGGAGTGCTAGAACAAGCTGCCTTGTTCTGTGGATTCTCACCTCCCTCCGTAAATGCACTACGAGGTCCTCAGGCTACTCTCCCTTTGAGATCTTATACGGGAGACCACTCCCAGTGATAGGAAAGCTCAAGAGAGACCACCAACAGCTAGCTGACCTGGAGATGTCCCAACACCTCCAGTCCCTGGGGAAAGTCTTCTGCCATACTGCTGGAGAAACGTGAGAAATGACACCCATTCCCCTGGGCAACTGGGTTCGTCCCTATCAGCCAGGAGATGAGGTATGGGGTCAAGACCGGAGAAAGGGTCCACTTCAGCCCGTTAGGACAGGGCCTCACACGGTCGTCCTGGCAACCCCTGCTGCTGATAAAGTTGTGGGTGTCACCCCTTGGACCCAGCACACCAGAGTCGAGACGGCAGCGACTTCCTGTGATGTGACACCTGGATTGCAGTCAGGACCCCAAAAACCTCTCCAGGTCGGGTTCCAAAGACAACGGCCCTCACCCGCGAAGGACGCTGATCCCTGCTCTCGTCGCTCCGGAAGCTGACTCGTCAGCGCACCGCAGAAGCTTGAGGATTCTTCAGCCTTGCTCCAGCCATGCTCCGGCAGCCGGCTGGTCAAGGCACGGTGGAAGTTTGAGGACCCAGCGATCAAAGTATCAGTGGAGTTTCATTGTCAACCCTGGCCTCTGTCCCGATTGCTGTCATTGCTGTTCTCTTCGCTACAGGACTAGCTTCAGTCGCACCCCAGGACTGGGATTTGGGTCAGAAACTGCGGTTAGCTGTCTGTTACCTCACTGCAGTGGGAAGCCTCATTCTTATTAGATGTCTCTTATGATCAATTCTCCCTACTAACTAAGCTGCTCCATGGTATAACTGACCCCTTTCACAATAGACTCAGTTGCTACAGCCGTGACAACCCAAAGATGGGGAGGAAACCTTTTGCGAGTGTTCCATTATCTGGTATGAGCAGGCTACTTTCCAGCCTTTTGGTGTCCTTTGCTGTAAAAGATGGTGCCGCCCCCATCAAGGCCTTTTCTTTGTTTGTGGGGCAGATGCTTACTTACGTCTACCTGTCAATTAGCTGGGTGTCTGCACCTTAGCTTTCCTCACTCCCTAGATGAATATTGTCCCTAACAACCAGACTCTCACCGTACCTCTGGCAGCTCATAGCGGTCAGAAAGAGCCATCCAGTTTATACCCCTACTAGCTGGTCTGGGAATCACGGCTGGGATAGGTATGGGAATAGGAGGAATTGCTTCATCAACCGCCTTTACCATACACTATCCAAGGACTTCACAGACAACATTGAGAGAGTGGCCAAGTCTTTAGTGGTCTTACAGGACCAGCTCAACTCCCTGGCTGAGGTGGTTTTACAGAATAGGAGAGGGCTAGACCTACTGACAGGTGAAAATAGAGGGCTCTGCCTCTTCTTGAATGAAGAAAGCTGTTTTTATGTAAACCAGTCAGGAATAGTCAGGGACACGGCCCAACAGCTAAGGGAACAAACCATAAAAAGGAGAGAGGAAAGAGCTAATTCCTGGGGTCACTGGAACAGTGTCTGGAGCTGGCATCGTGGCCTCTCCCTTGAACAGGTCCTCTCTTCATGCTCTGGTTTGGCCCTGGTGTTCTCAATGCTGTTACCCAGTTCATAACCTCTTGGATTGAATCCATAAAGTTACAAATGGTAATAGTTCAATATAGCCCCGTAAAAAACAGGGAGCTCTGAATGTCCTACCAAAACATGAGATGATGCTTTCTACAACAAGTGATAGAAGCATCAAGAGCAGGGAGTGAAGAGGGAAAGTTAAAATTTTACATCACCTCCTCTCCTTCTGCCTCTGGAACTCAGCTTGCCCCTTGCAAAGTCTAGATCACATAGGTCACGTAGTCTCAGGAAGTGGGGACTTGCAATACTAGGAACTGGAGCTTATCTCACTCACCCTTGTCCTGTTCTTTGCAATTGCCCAGCCCCTGCACACCTGCCTAATTCTGCCTGTCCAGGCCAGGCCTCCCCCTCCCCATCTTGACTGCTGTTCCCTGTGTACGAGCGAAACCCCTTAGTTTAAACCAGCCAATTAACAGCTAGCATTGCCCACTACAGTCTGTCTGTAAAAACTGTGATCCCTTTGTTCGGGGCTCGGAGCTTGGAGTGTTAACTCCTCTGGGCCCGCCGGCGTAATAAACCTGAGTTCCCCAACTCTCCGAGTGTGGCGCTTGCTTTCTCAAGTGCCGGTTTCCACAACACTACTACTAATGAAGACATCCGGAGCCTCCAAAGGAGGATGATCGCCATCACTGAGGCCTGGGGCAGGCTTCCCTTTGACTCTGAAGCTTCAGACATTGAACTTGCTGTACCAGACATGCTTCCAGCACAGCCAAGACAGCAGAAGCCAGTAGCATCAGCCAATAAAGAAGGCGTGGATGTTCTTAGAAAGTTATTTGAAAGATGAATTTTGTCATTGTGGCAAAGCAAATATGCTTAAATCTTATTGTCTCCTGTTCAACAAAACCAAACAATAAATTATATCAAAGCAAGATCATGATGGGATATGTGAAAACAAGACTGTAAGCTATAAAGAAATCTGAGACTATTTTTGTAGCTAGAAAGGAGAGTCTTTTGACTAGAAACAATGAATGAAAGTACAAGCAAATAAAACAAAATAAGAAGTTGCTTGTCTCTTCCATCAAGCTTGGTTTCAGAAATCACTTGAACAGTGAAATTTACATTTTAGGAGAAAAACTGGTGAAGCTCTGCCCTGTCAGTATGATGGATTCTAGTTTGGGACCAGATACAAGCCGCCTTGCTGGAAACATACCCTTCTCAAACCACAGGAGAAGAATGCATCTTATTTCTGATTAAAACTCACCTTTGCTCAAACCAAAGGCTAAAAGACGGAGTTTAACTCAACACTTCCCTTTGCAGTTGGCTGATCCCTTTACACCGATCTATGTTCGCAGAGTGCTTATGGTGATGATACCTATAAACATTAATTTTGCCGCAAAACACCCGACGGTTAGATGTGGTATGGAAAATTTCAACAATCGGGGACCGTTTTTCTAGTAATTGCAGAGCTGACTGGAGAGAAAATGATGTGCATTTAGATGCACTGATCAGGCTATAATAATGACAGCTGATGGTTCGGTTTGGGTTCCCGGGAAGCAACCTGAGAGATGCAGATGCCTGAGGAACGTTCATGAAGAAGTGGTCCCAGGAGAACCGGTGCAGGAACGAGGAGGCAGGGCCAGAAAGGCAAGGGCGTCAGGAGAGACGAGCGTGGGACGTGTCCCCAGGAGTCTGACTTGGCTCAGTCCCTGGGGGAGGCCGCGGAGATAAGCACAGTCAACCTCGAAGACGCAAGGGCTAAGGGCACACACCCTCGGTGCAGCTGAAAATCTGAGTATAGCTTATCATTGGTCTTCCATACAAGTGGTTTCTCTGTATGCCCAGTTTTGCATCCTCAGATTCAACCAACCTGCAGATCCCTTAGTCTTATAGTATTTACTACTGAAAAAAGTCTGCATGCAAGTGACCCCCCAAAGCTCAAAATCCTGATGTTCATGGGTTAACTGTAGTTCACATCTCCAGTCATTCCTATGAGTGTAAAGAGAGTTGAAGCACTTATGCTGCTGTTTAAGGGCTGACCCTGGGGGATATAAATTCTCAAGCACTTCCCTTCTTTTTCTGTATATAAATGAAGTAGCCTGCCACCACAGCCCTCCAACAAAACACAAAGACACTACTTAATAGGATAGAAAGGGAGGGCATCCCGATGGCTTGGAGGGTAAAGCATCCACTTGCAATGAAGGAGGCAGAGTAGTCACAGGAGTCACAGGTTCGATCCTTGGTCTAGGAAGATTCCCCTGGAAAAGGAAATGGCAACCCACTCCAGTGTTCTTGCCTGGGAAATCCCAAGGACAGGAGCCTGGTGGGCTACAGTCCCTGGGGTCACAAAGAGTCAGACATGTCTGAGCAGCTAAGAGAGCGAGGTTAGGAGTGAAACAGGTGTGCATGACAATGGTAAAGAATCAGAGGAAATGGGCATTATTGATTCTAAGGCCCATTGCACTATCTAAATCGCACATCTCCCCTCAAACAGCCTGTGCTTTGATTTCTGTGTGTTTGTGGCAGAGTCTCTCCTATTTGCCTGGTCAATATCCATTCCCATTCCCCTCCCTTCCCTGCCCCCCGCTTTTCCTCATTAAAGGGGCCTTGATTATGCTTCAGGCCCCAGGTCTCCTGCTAAAACAGGCACATTTCCAGACTCCCTTGCAGTTAGAAGTGGCTGAGGTGACGCTTCCTCACCTCCCTTCCTTCTTGTCTTCCTCATTGAGGTCAGCCTGCAGGGACGTTTTGTAACAGGATAAGACAAGTGTTCTGATAAGGAGGGCTGCCACAAAGGCAGTGCAGTGCAAAGATGGGAATGTAGAACTGCCTAGATCCTGGAGGCATCTGACCAGCCTTATTTGGTGCCTCCTAAATTTTTACGTTGTGGGTGAAATAAATCCCAAGCTAAGCTATTGCAGGTCATTATTTTCAGAGTGTTATTTGAAACTGGAAGTATTCTTAACCAAGGCAGCACTAAACACAGTGGTAAACGCAATATATTGAATAAACAGTGCTTTGTGGCTTATTTTTGGTTAAATTTTAATAAAATGGGAAGTGGCCTTGAATTTTTGTCCTGATCCATGAATATTAGCTGATTGTGGTCGGAAAAGGCACTGGTCAGGGTTTTCCTCTTCATAGCTGAATTGTTTTTCTTCAAGGAGAGAAAAATAACAGACATATCTTGGAGAAAGGGAATGAATTCATTGTTCATTCAAATGCTAAAGAGTAGTTCACGGAGACGGTTTATTTTAGCAGATGTTTAACACTCTTAATCAACAATTTCAAGGGAAATTGGAATACATTTATTGCAGATGACAAGATTGTTGAAGATGAGCTTGGGAGTTGGATGAAGACAATTGATCATGAAGGGGATTAATCATTGGAGACTGTTGGCTCATTTACACGTGATGAGGCACTGCATTTGCAGCAAAATAAAGTACATCGTCAGCCACCTTTCCTCGCTAAGACACAGTTGTGACAGTCTCACGAAGGACTGGCCACGGTTCACTCCCTGTGCGCAGCCCCCAAGCCCCTCATCGTGTGCCTTGCAATGGGTGAAGTTGTCAGCTTTCGCCACCAGGCTCCGAGCTCCAGAAAAGTTAAGATGTGTCCCTTGTTTTATTCCTTTGCCCACACAACAAAGTTGCAAATATGGAAGATTAATCACAGAGCGGATCGGAGACCCCTTCAGCCTGCCATTTGTGCAAGCAATTGGCCTCCAACCAAAATAAGGTATTTTTTGAGATCCTCACTAGCGGCAGCCAAGGCATTGCACAGTACAATACCCTGGGCAGCTTTGAGGGTGTCTCTCATCAGAATTACTCTGGCACTATGGGTAGAAAAGTGATTAAAAAACAAACAAACACTGATGCCATTGTTATTCAGGCAGTTATGCTAGCCTGGATTCTTGAGATACTGAGCTAACAAGTCAGGAGGTAAAAGGACCTGGATATGGAGCCTGATATGCAGAGATAGCTTTTTTGCAGTTCCATCCAGTTTGGGGAAATTGGCAGAATCATTGCACTAACATTTCATCTGTTAAACAATGAAGTAAAAAGAAAATATTTTGTTCCTTCATGATATATTTAAGCTATTATTTTTCATGGTAAAACATGCATAAATACTGAACTGGGATGCAGAATTTACTTGTAATTGGGTGGCAGCAAGAAATTCCCAGGGGAAAAAACAACTGAAAAAATCAAAAGATGTTAAAATTTTTTTCCATCTAATTATTCTTTACAGTAGAAGGAATCGTTGGTATGCCCAGGGTTATACAGTGAAAGGCAAAGAGGCCCCATGGATATAAAATTTTCATGAAAGTCTGTTATGAAAAACTAGCATTTTATATATTAAATTTCTTTTAATCTATAAAAACCAGACTAACAGCACAA
The DNA here is from genome assembly GCF_049115385.1 of Moschus berezovskii. NCBI lineage: Eukaryota > Metazoa > Chordata > Mammalia > Artiodactyla > Moschidae > Moschus > Moschus berezovskii. Next base: position 93,021,858 of record NC_142471.1, on the reverse strand, counting down.
ATATTTTGAAGTAATAAGAGTTACATAAAGAGTTTTAAGTTTTTGTTATGCAACATTAAATTCTAGTACTAAAGGATTGGCAGTTACATGCCTTTCATCCTTTTGTTTATAAAAGAGAGCAATTCAAGGGAAAAAGAATGCTATTCAAAAACCATGCTCAAATAACTGGATATCTATACCCAAAACAATAAACATTGACTTACATTATACTACATGCCAAAATTAATTCAGGTGGATGGTTCTAAATGCAAAACCTAAAATCTTAAAACCACTAGAAGAAAACATATGAGGAAACCTTTATGATCTTGAGTCAGGAAAGATTTTGGATACAAGCAAAAACAAGAGCCATAAAAGAAAAAAAAAAGAGATTTGAACTGCTCTTTGAAATACATCATTTAAAAAATGAGAAAACAAGCCATGGACTGGAAAAACATATTTTCAAAACACAAAATTGATAGAGTACTTGTACCCAGACAGTATGAAGAACTCGCAAAGCTCAAAAGGATTAAGGAAAGAAACAACACCCACGGCTAAAAGTTTGGCCAAACAAGCACTTCACAAGATAGATGGATAGAAAATAAGAACATGAAATAATGGCCAACATCATCATTCATTAGGAAAATGCCAGTTAAAACGACAATAAGATCCATGGCATACCTTGCTTAACAACTTAAAAAAAAGAAAACAAACAATATCGGTGCTGGCAGGGATATAGAGGAAGTGAAGCACTTACATGCTACAGAGGGGAATTCAACACTTGAAAAGCACCTTAATAGTCTTTTATAAAATTAAACAGATACTTAGTTTTAGTCCCAGGAATCCCCAATCTATATATTTACCTAAAAGAAATTAAGTGCCCAAAAATCTGCATGTGTATGTTTACAGCAGCTTTATTAGTCATCCCCTAAAACTGGAAAAGACTTAAATGTCCACCCGCTGGTAAACGTATGAGCAGATTGTACTCCATTCATGTGATGGAATGCTGTTCAGTGATAAAGAGGAGCAAACTGCTGAAAAATACAAGGACACGGTGATTCCCAAAAGCAAAGCTAATTTTAAGACGTTAGCCTCAACAGGCTACTCACTGTATTACTCTGTATTTATACGGCATGCTGGAAAAAGCAAAACCTCAGGAATACATCAGTAGCTTCCAGGGGTGAAAAGGGTTGAAGGACCAATTATCCAAGGGCTACAGGGCATTTGTGGTATGATAGGAGCATCCTGTTTCTTGAAACTACCACCAAGGTAGTTTAGTTATTATATACACTTGTCAAATTTGTGGAGCCATACACCTAAGCAGAGTGACTTTTACTCAGACTAAATCCTCACACAACAAATCTGTGGGGTGAAGGAGGAAAAAGATAACCAAGTGCAACGTGTGACCTCAATTGGATCTTGAGCCAAAATGAGAAGCACATAAACGAGATTAAAAAATGGAAAAAAAAGAACAGCCATAATGACATTATTGGGACAGTTGGGGAAAAAAATCAATAAACACTATATTGGTTCATATTATTGTATAGCATAAACAGTGAATTTCTTGGACATGATGAAGTTAACATGATTGTGTAAGAGAGTGTCTTTTTTTTTTTTTGGAGTTGCATGCTGTAATTTTGAGGAGAGAGCAAATATCATTGTGCGTGCAAGTTACTTTCCAAAATTTTAAATTGTTCAGGAAAAAGACTGTGTGTGTGTGTTTGGGGGGAGGGCAGAGAAGGAAAGAATATGAGCAAAATATTCACAATTGGTCAAATTAAGTGAAATGTTCATTAATTATGCTATTCTTTCTATTTTGGGGGAAGGTTTGAAATTTTTTTGAATAAAGACTTGGCAAAAAAATTCTGTTAATCCTTTTTCATCCAACCACTACCCTTGAAAAAATTTATCCTAAGAGATTAATTAAAGTTACACACAAAGACACATGAAAAAATATACTTAACACTACAAGATTCATAAAGCTAACATTTTAAATATCCGAGATGTCTAACCATACATGGCCCCTGACACAAAGTGGTACTTGATACATTTTGTTGGAAAAAAAAAAGAGCATTGCACTAAAAAAATAATGGATAAATAAATTTCAGCATAATAACATAATGGAATAATATGCAAACATTAACTGTGTTTTGATAAATATTTAATGAAGTGGCAAATGCTTATGGTATGTTAAATGAAAAAAGAAAATCAGAATGCAAAACCTGTATGTATTAAGCTATATTCTCAGGACACTTAAAAAAGAAAAAAAAAAAAGGAGTGAAATTAAACTAAAAATTTAAAGAAGGTTGACTCTGGTGATAGGGTTTATCTTTCCTCTATAGTTCATTCTATTTCCAGTTTTCTACACTGAGTATAATAAAAAGCAGAGACATTACTTTGCCAACCAAGGTCCGTCTGGTCAAGGCAATGGTTTTTCCCGTGGTCATATATGGATGTGAGAGTTGGACTGTGAAGAAAGCTGATCGTCGAAGAATCGATGCTTTTGAACTGTGGTGTTAGAGAAGACTCTTGAGAGTCCCTTATACTGCTAGGAGATCCAACCAGTCCATTCTAAAGGAGATCAATCCTGGGTTGATGCTAAAGCTGAAACTGCAATACTTTGGCCACCTCATGCGACGAGTTGACTCACTGGAAAAGACTCTGATGCTGGGAAAGGTTGGGGGCGGGGGGAGAAGGGGACGACGGAGAATGAGATGGCTGGATGGCATCACCGACTCTGTGGACATGAGTTTGAGTGAACTCCGGGAGTTGGTGATGGACAGGGAGGCCTGGCGTGCTGTGATTCATGGGGTCGCGGAGAGTCGGACACGACTGAGCGACTGAACTGAACTGAACTGAACACTGAGTATATTCTTTTCTTTTCTTAACCTCTGAAAAGAGTGAATTTAGCAACAAATGAATCCAGAAGAATGTCTTGAAACAAGTGTTGTAGGTAATGAGACACAAAGATGAGATGATAGCAACTTTCTATGAGACCAATACATGCACCGGGGGTTAGCTGATTCACGATAATCTACCTCATTATAGCAAAACTTCTGGACTTAAATTGAGTTGCTACCTTCACTGAGAAAACATTTTCAAATAGGCTTTAATACACTCATAGCACTTTCTAATTGCGTATTACTCCTATGATGTACAAACAGCATGAAATAAAACCTTCCATCAGATGAATTGGAAAGCAATCCAGCTCTGCTTTCCCAGAGTTTTCTTGAGGACCCCCTTGACCCCAGCCATGCTCTCCTATAACCTGGGTGGCGGTGCAGAGGAAGAGCCTCCTTCCAGTTTTCTTCACCTCCAGACTGTTCCTGTGCCAGCTGAGTCACTTCAAAGAGGGGCAAAACTTTCTTTTTTTTAAAGAAATATGGCTCAAAGGAGCATGTACAAATTTTCCAAGTGGAAGATGTGTAGCAGGACAGAGTTTTTTGTCAAAATCTTCCAGCCAGAGGCAGTCCTAGCACCTGAATCCTGTCCCCTCAAATCAATCTCTGGTCACTGAGTGGGCCTGAGGGCCCAGGATTTCAGAAAAAGGTCCTTCATGCAGCTGAGGTTGTTGCGTCTCCTGGAAGGGCAGAGCTGTGCAGGGGCCCCAGGTAACATGGGGGAAGGAACTTGGCAGACCTGAAGCACAGTAAGATGTGCTCAAGGTGTGTGTCCAGAAGTCACGGTCCTGAGGTGATGAAGTGGAGGCAAGAGCATCTAATTTGGGAAAACTGGTCTTCAGGAAGGACTTTCCTGGTGGCTCAGACGGTAAAGCGTCTGCCTACAATGCAGGAGACCTGGGTTCGATCCCTGGGTCGGGAAGATCCCCTGGAGAAGGAAATGGCCATCCACTCCAGTACTCTTGCCTGAAAAAGCCCGTGGACAGAGGAGCTGGTAGGTTACAGTCTTCAGGAAAGTGTTGTGGGTGTGTTTGCTTTGGGGCATTGATCACTACAGTGGAGGATAAGCTCCAGCTGCCCAGACTCAGGACAAGCAGAGCCACGAGAGCCAAGCACATCCTTCTGTGTCTTGGAGAATCTGCTGGGAGGACCAGACGCCTGTGGCAGCGAGGACCTGGGATGCCTGTGAAAGAGCTGGAACCATTTAATAATTGATCACCATCTCTTGCTAAAACTAATACCATGAATTCCTTTAGGTCTTGGTATTATTAAAGTGTCAGGCTGCCTGGGTGTCAGAGAAAAGGTTGGCAGTACCCCAGCAAAGTTTTCTAAGCAATTATCCTTTTAAAAAATTGCACGACATTTTTTTGAGATAAAATTTTTTTAATAAAAAATGTTTTTTTTAATTTTTTTCTGGGGGTCACTATGAAAGCCCGAGAGAAACTCAAATTGTTTGCTTTTCACTTTATTTTAGAATTAATTCTACCATGAAATTCAAGTCCCATCAGTCATTTATAATACCTTGAAATGAACACTTGCCCTGAAATAAGGTAATGGTGTTGCAAAGGTACTTTTCAAGCCTGTAAGCTCAACTGAGTTAAGTATTAAGTGTAGAGAGCTGTACAAATCCATGCAGTTAATAAATGATGTTACAGCTTAATGTGGGTGCTTTGGAATCTTTGAGAGTTTTTATCTTCGTATTTTAAATTCTTAATGATTCTTCTCTCTTTCTTATTAAAGCCTTTTGGAGAAATGAATCCTTTTACTCCCAGGGAATTCTTGATATTTTCCTCTTTAGTTGGAAGGAAAAGGATCCCAATGGATGCCATCTCTCTTCCTCTCTCTCTCTCTGGCTTCTATCTGAGTTCAATTGAAACAACTGAAATTAGGTTTTAATGTGAAAGTTTGGTTGATATGATTGTGGTGTAAGAGTGGGGAATCTACACACTTCTCCACCCCACCTCACTCTTCTGAGTGCCCTGTGCTTTTGGATGGACACACACACACACACACACACACAATCATGGTTGTGGGAAACCTTGAGGAGAGCTAAAGTCTTCAAGTGATCATTGGAGTCCAACTTTTTAAATTTAGACATCAGAAAACAGAGGTTCAGAGAGGCCAAGTAAAGTGCTCGAGCTCACCAGCAGGTTCTAGAAGCCCCGAGGTCATAGCCCAGTCTCCTTGTCCTTCTTCCTGGCCACGTGGTGTGAAAGGGACAGGAACTTCTGAGTCTGAATATCAGCTCTTCTACTTGCCCACTAAGTGGGCTTCTCTGAGCCCACTTCCCACCCCTAAAGTGGGGCAGGTGTCATCAGGCTGGGAGGTGAGAAGGGTCGTGATCGCAAAGCTTCCCAACGTGCGTCGCGGAAGCAGACTCCTAGAAACGGTGGCCGCCCCCGGCCCCTCTTTTCAGTTCCCCCGTGCTGATACAGTCTTGCATGGTTATGGAGGAGGTGCAGCTGGCAGGGCCAGCCTCCCCGTGGGCACTCCCTGGACACAGTCCTGCCCCATACTCTGTACAAAGGGACTTTGTAAAGGGACGCATTTGGGGAAGACCATGCATTGTTCAGTTTTGGTTAATTCTGCATTTTCTTGAACCATTGGACCCCACCCACCAGCACCCTATTGAACTAGTGTTGTCAGGAACACCCCAGGCTTTATGACTCCTGCTGGAGGGAGGCAAACTCAAACCAAACCTCACGAAAACAAAGCAAAAGCCATTTCCAGGGCTGAGAGCCTCCAACGTGGCCAACACCATCACCCCTCACCACTGTGTGGCTGCCGTGACTGAAGGACGCTGCCTCCTGTTCACCTCGCCCACCCTGGCCCCGTGAATGATCCATAATTGATCCCCGGCCCTCCTTCACTGCTCTCACGAACTTGGCTTCACTCCCTTCCCTGGAGCCCAGCACTTCCTACCTGCTGAGGAAGAGCTTAGAATGTGCACGGTACACGGAGCATGTTCAGGGCGTCCTTCATGAAACGCGAGCTCCCTCAAAGGCTCCCCACCCTCCTAGTGGGGACGTCCTCCTAATGAAGGACGTTTCTGAACCCAATGAGGGGCTCGTGCTCCTGGTGTCACGTGTGACCCCGATGAATGCATGCAAGTGTTGAGATGGTGGCTTCAATTTTGTGAAGTTTTGTCAGGTCTTGAGTTCTACTTCATACTCATCAGATGTAGCTGTTTAGGGTTCTCCCCTCCTTTTGTGTTGGTCTGTGTCTCAATACCTAAAGAAATCTCAGGTCATTTAAACGTTCTATAGCCAACATGGCTTCTTTGGGGGTACACCATGCGCCAATGCAGAGAGAAAGCTGGATCCCATTTCCGTGGAGGACGAAGGACCACACCCGGGACATAAGGCATTGGAAGCGGCCAGAGGACGTTTGCTGTGCTGGTCAGGCCCCTAAACCAAGTGCCTTCCTTTTACGGGAGTGAGGATAACTGTCCCGTGAACTGAAGGATGGGCCCTGAGTGATTCACAGTTGAGATCAAGAGATTCAGTGATTCTGGCGATAAACCATCAGTGTCCTTGAACATTTTTATACTTTTGCCCGGGGTGGCCAGCATAGGCCTTTTCCAGATCATTTTTTTCTCTTCAAAGGACTCAAGAGTAAGAGGCAATATGAGATGCAAATAACTTTCATGAAAAGAAGAAAAATACCTAAAACTAGATGTTGTGCTCCCTTTTTAAATGACGGGAAAAGGACTCATTCATCTCACTAAAAAAAAAAAAAAAAAATGTCAGAATCATTTATTTACCAGCTGGTGGCAGTGTTTTCACAAAGAAAAGATAAAGTGAAATTATGCACCCTCTACTTCTGATCCATTTTATCAAATGTTTAAAAGGAGCGATTTTTAGGTCCTTCTCACTGAAATGCTCAAAATGCTAACTAAGCAATGGAAATCAGAGTTCTGGGTAGTTCTTGAATAAGCTTCTACTACCAGGAAGTAGCATAAATTGTATGGGGCAAGGTTATACTATTTGGCATCTTTCCCATTGCTGATCCCTTTGTTAAGGTTTGTACAAATGGACAGTAGTACGAAAAGACTGGGATTATACGTCCACTGACTGGTTTACCAGTTGACTACAGCTGTATGACTAAGATGCATCTTTTAAAGTTGAAGTATAGTTAATTTACAATGTTGTATTAGTTTCAAGTATACACCAAAGAGATTCAGTTATGCATACATATATATTTTCCTTTTCAGATTCTTTTCCACAACAGGTTATTACAAGATATTGAGTATTTACTTCTCCGTTCTGTGCAGTAGGTGAAGATGTCTTAAATATTCCTCTTTCCTGTCTTCTAACAAAAAGAAGAGTTGTATCCAGCTTTCTTCTCTAAAATTATCCAATGAATCCTTTTCTCACTCATTTCCTGCAGACAGAACCACTGAGTCATACGTCACAGACAAGCAGAGCACCCTGTTTTATTTCTGTAAGGCAATCAGGTGACAAGCAAGCTAGCATCCTTGCCAACGTGTAAGTTCCTTTATGCCAGAAAGGACTGCCAATCAGGTCCGGGAATAAGGCTGTCCTCCTACTGAAAGGCACCAAAAATATCCACCGTCTTGACCTCTCCATCTGGGAATAGGATTTCACTCCTTCTCCAAGGGGCTGAATCTTCACACCCGCAAGTGCTACCAGTGCCATCTGCACTGTCTCCATCTGGGAATTGGATCCCAAACCCACACAGACACACTCAAAGCCGGTGTCTCCACCCAGCAGACTCGCTGACCCCCGGGGTTCAGCAGGAAACACTGAGCCGTACAGAGCAACAGGTCCTTCTGCATTATTCCTCCTCAACCAGAATCTGCGTCTTCCTACTCTCCCTGGGATCCGAATGGGGCTATTTTGTGTTTAGAGTTTTATTTCCAAAAGTATGTTGGTGCAATTGGCATTGCATTTAGGATCATCTTTACTAACTGTTGTTGTAAAGCTCCCTTGCCCTCCTTGGTTGCCTGTAAGATGCAAGGCCCTCTGTATGGATGGAAGATTGTGGTCACCTGCCCAGAGTTGCACAGAAAATTACAGAAGGGTGAAATTGACAGCCTTGGAGTTGCAGTTTCCAGTCCATGGGCACTAGTGTGTGTGAGTGAAGGGCACTTTGTTGATTTAAATTTGCAGAAATACAAAACCTGCTCCAAGAACAGGAGCGACACAACCAAGAACAAATGGGCCTTGAACACTTTTCCATCGAGTGGTTGCTCCAATCTTCACACTGTTTAATCTCACATAAACTTGCAAAAATGACTAAGTAAGCATAATGCTTGGAACAAAAGCTGTCACAAAAAGCCTATAGCAAGGTCATCTGAGGTCCTGGAGAACCAGTATCCTGCAGGATGCACGAAATCGCCATCAGAGAGGAGAAAGCTTCCAAATGCCCTTGAAAGACACCTTGGCTGATGGTCCAGGCACCCATGTGCTCATGGGTGCTGGGGCCTGGGGGACATGTGGCACTGACCCAGAAATGGCAGTAATTGAGTCTGAGCTTCAGACAGTTGCCTGTGAGCTCAGGGAGGCATGGGAAGCACAGTAGTTTCTCCTAAGGGTCATCAGATCAAGAAAAGGTTGACTTCATTAAGTGGCTGATTCCAGTTTAGTGTTTGAAAGGGCTAACAGTGCAAACCACCCTTTAGACTCTTCACAAGCAAGACCATTCCTGCATGAGGTATTAGAATGATTTGAGAGCCTGGGTTCCACTCTTTACCAGCTAGATGACCAGTTGGATGTTATTTAACTCCTCTGCCCCTGGTGGTTTATTGGTAAAGAGCCACCTGCAACGCAGGAGCCGCAGGAGGCTCAGGTTCAATCTCTGGATCAGGAAGATCCCCTGGAGGAGGAAATGGCAACCCACTCCCGTATTATTGCCAGGAGAATCCCACAGACAGAGGATCCTGGTGGGTTACAGTCCATGGGGTTGCAAAGAGTCAGATACGACTGAAGCGAATTAGCAGGCACACACTACCCTCTGTGTTACCTGCTCATCCTATTTTTTAGGACTGCTGTTTCTGGCAGCTCAGACAGTAAAGAACCTGCCTGCAATTCAGGAGACCCTGGTTCAATCCCAGGATCAGAAAGATCCCCTGGAGAAAGACTTGGCAACCCACTCCAGTATTCTTGCCTGGAGAATCCCATGGACAGAGGTGCCTGGTGGGCTACACTCCATGGAGTTACAAAGAGTCAGACATGACTAAGGACTAACACTTTCATTTTTCCTTTCATACTAACCACATAAGAATGTGTGTCATACATCCCAGTTTGAATTGTCAGTGGCATTGCTAAAAAAGTGGTCATCTTTTTTAAGGTTCTAGATGAGGCAATTCATCAAGTAATAATAGTTTTGTTCATTGAATGACAAGTATACTAGACACTGTGCTATGCTTGTTTACGTGATCTCAGATAATCCTCTCAGGATCTTTAAAAGAATGTTGGAATCCTTGTCTCATAAGCAAGGAAACTGGGGCTTGGTGGTATAACATTAGTTGTCCAAATGAATGCTGTGCTGTGTTTAGTTGCTCAGTCTTGTCCGACCCTTTGCGACCCCATGGACTGGGGCCTGCCAGGCTCCTCTGTCCATGGAGATTCTCCAGGCAAGAATACTAGAATGGGTTGCCATGCCCTCCTCCAAGATTTTCCCAACCCAGGGATGGAACCCAGGTCTCCCACACTGCAGGCAGATTCTTTACCATCTGAGCCACCAGGGAAGCCCAAATGAATGGCAATGCCAAAAGTGAAAGCGTTAGTCACTCAGTTGTGTCCAACTCTGGCTTCCCTTGTAGCTCAGTCGGTAAAGAATCTGCCTGCAATGTGGGAGACCTGGGTTCCATCCCTGGGTTGGGAAGATACCCTGGAGAAGGAAATGGCAACCCACTCCAGTATCCTTGCCTCAGAAATCTCATGGACATAGAAGCCTGGTGGCCTGCAGTCCATGGGGTCACAAAGAGTCGGGCGTGACTGAGTGACTAACACTTATTACTTACTTGTGTCTGACTCTTTGCAACTCCATGGACTGGAGCCCACCAGGCTCCTCTGTCCATGAAATTCTCCAGGCAGGAACACTGGACTGGGTTGCTGTTCTCTTCTCCCGGGGATCTTCCTGACCCAGGTCTCCTGCATTGCAGGCAGAGTCTTTACGGCCTGAGTCACCCAGTAATGCTGAAATTTAAACCCGAATCCAGGGAACCACTTAGCTCCCCTCCCACTCATCCGTTCTCTGCCTCTCCCACACCCCTTTCAGTGGAGAAAGAGGGTTGATATCCAGTGACTCTGCCAGCAAAGCAGAAGGAGGGTGGTTCATAGACACGTGCAGCTGATCACAAGCCTCCTTCCACTGAAGTCCAATAACGTGCAGGAGACCAGGATCCACCTGAAGACGGCTCGCCGCTCCCTATTCCACAGTGCTGGACTGCTCCTCTCTCCACACGGCAGCCAAGCCTGCAAGTGTACAAGGCTTGAGAAGATCAAAGGGTTGTCTTCAAAAATCTGTTCTAAAGAGCTGTAAAATACTCCTTTAATCTGAATTGTAAATTCTGCAAACACAGCCGTGGTCTCCCAAGTGTACCACAAATGTGTGAACAGCTGGGCAAAAGTGACACTGGTGTTAATTGACTCACCTCAGACATGTCCGCCCGAGCCCAGCCGAAATTGGAAGAACTTGCCTGTGACACTCATTTGGTTTGTTAATGAATGATTATCGTCAGTTCAAGAGTGAGCTAAACCCGACAATTAGCGTCGTGAGGAAAGGAGGGGAACGGTGCCAAGGCACACATGGCACCAAGCCGTGCATCCTGAAGATCGCAGCCTGAGCTCCAGAGCCTGGCATGCCATCAAGACCGTGGATCAGTCAGCCCAAGGGTGGTCTGCCCGGGAAAGCCTGACCCCTAAGTTCTCAGCAGTGAGTGAAGTCGCACAGTCGTGTCCGACTCTTTGCCACCCCGTGGACTGTAGCCTACCAGGCTCCTCCGTCCATGGGATTTTCCAGGCAAGAGTACTAGAGTGGGTTGCCATTTCTGTCTCCAGGAGATCTTCCCAACCCAGGGATTGAACCCAGGTCTCCTGCATTGTAGGCAGACACTTTACTGTCTGAGCCATCAGGGAAGTCCTCTCAGTAGAGGACCCCTTTATTTAATCATGCCTAATTCCTCTGAACTGAACTGAACTGAACTGAATTCCTCTGATCCAAAGACTCCTTTTTATCCCAGCCAAAAAGTAAACTTGCAGTTTTGGACCATGCCAGTAGGGCAAGGTGAGAGGTTGTCGCAGAGAATGGGGATGGAATCTGGAGACCTAACTGCCTTTTCGACGGACTTCTAAAATTCTTTCTTGTTTTAGTCACCCCGCTTTAACCTACTTTCAGAGGCATCCAGTGCCACTAACTACGGGGCCATCTGAGGATTATGCATTAATAGTAGAAATCCACTTAATTCTACAAGCTTCCCACTGCCGGTTTAGGATGAAGTTTTCAGGGTCCAGTAGGTCATTTGTCCTTTTCTATCTTCTTTCCAACTCCCTGTTATTTCCTCTCTCATCCTCTTTAGCCTTGTGGGTTTAAAAGTTACTTTGTGGGCTTCCCCGTTGGCTCAGTGGTAAAGAATCTGCCTGCCAATGCAGGAGCTATGGGTTCAATCTCTGATCCAGGAAGGTCCCCACAGGTGGCCAAGGAGCTAAGCTGAGCTCCACAAACTACTGAGCCAGCGCTCGGAGCCTGAGAGCCGCAACTACTAAGCCCGGGTAGGTAGGCCTCCGTGTTTTGCAGCACAATGAGCAGCCCTCGCACTGCATCTAGAGAGTAACCCTCACTCACCACAATTAGAGAAAAACGTGCACAGCAACGAAGACCCAGCACGGCCAAAAGCAAAATAAATAAATTAAAAAGAAAACAAAGACACCGATTGTTTAAAAGTACCTTGTTGTGATTTTAGTGCAATTGATGGAGTATGTTAACAGACACGGGTTTCTTCTTCCATTTTTATTATAACTGGAAGGCTAATCAACAGTTCCCTGATAAACTTATTAAAAATCAATGTCATCAGCAATCATCTTCTGATGTCTGCCTCAAATATGTCTGACTCACTTTCTCTTGTCGTATTTTCCATGAAGGTGAAAGACAGCTAATCAATGCCTTCCCTCTTCACGTTGTGAGGTGTGCTATGAAATCACTGCTGCTGCTGCTGCTAAGTCGCTTCAGTCGTGTCTGACGCTTAGCGACCCCATGGACTGCAGCCTACCAGGCTCCTCTGTCCATGAGATTTTCCAGGCAAGAGTACTGGAGTGGGTTGCCATTGCCTTCTCTCTATCAGATGTAAATGGAAGGGACTCCTCTCTTTCATTAAGAATCATCTTAAGTTTTAATTTGTGCTTAAGTGGAATTTATGATCCATTGTGTTTCCTTAGGTCTTTTTTTTAAAGCCCTACTTATTTCTACCTAGTCAGTTCTTAAAAATAAAGCAAAGTATAGATAAAGCATTTATTAATTTAGTCAGTAAGCATTTACTCTTCTCCAGTCACTGTGTTAGGTACAGGAGTTGCAAGAGTAAATGAGAAAAACATACTCGGACTTTACAGCCTGTCCTAGTGGAGCACTGGTTCTCCTGTCCACTTTCTAAGCTGCTCATTGAGGCTGAACACTGGAGGGACCTGTGTTCTTCTGAATGGCTATTTCTCAGAAGTGTTTGTGGTCCATTTGAATTCTCATCTGAGGTTCTCTTTGGCAGCACGATGGTACCACTGATGTTTTAAAAATTTCACCAAAGAAATGAATAATTAATATAGATGCTATGGAAGCAGAGAAGAACTTAGATGTCAGATAGGAACATCATTGTTCTTGGGACCTCCCTGGTGGTCCAGTGGTGAACAAACTGTCATCCAAGGCAGGGAACATGGGCCTGATCCCTGGTCGGGAAACAGACCCACACACAGCTCTACTGAGGCAACGACTAAGCCCGCGCTCCAAAACCGGAGAAGCCCGCACACTGCAGCAAAGACCTAGCACAGCCACAAACAAACTTTGATGGATCATCACTGTTCTTCTTGGAAGACCAGCTTATGTATGCATATGGAGTGCCACTGCGTTAATTTTCAGAGTCAGTGATGCCATCCAGCCATCTCATTCTCGGTCGTCCCCTTCTCCTCCCGCCCCCAACCTTTCCCAGCATCAGAGTCTTTTCCAGTGAGTCAAATCGTCGCATGAGGTGGCCAAAGTATTGGAGTTTCAGCTTTAGCATCAGTCCTTTTACATAATGCATTTAGATTTGCTTGCCACTAAAAGCTGCTAAAATCTTTAAGTGTCTATAATAACCATGTTTCAGTTCAGTTCAGTTCAGTCGCTCAGTTGTGTCCGACTCTCTGCAACCCCATGAATCACAGCACGCCAAGCCTCCCTGTCCATCACCAACTCCCGGAGTACACTCAAACTCATATCCATCGAGTCGGTGATGCCATCCAGCCATCTCATTCTCGGTCGTCCCCGTCTCCTCCCACCCCCAATCCCTCCCAGCATCAGAGTCTTTTCCAGTGAGTCAAGTCATCACATGAGGTGGCCATAGTATTGCAGTTTCAGCTTTAGCATCAGTCCTTCCAATGAACACCCAGGATTGATCTCCTTTAGAATGGACTGGTTGGATCTCCTTGCAGTCCAAGGGACTCTCAAGAGTCTTCTCCAGCACCACAATTCAAAAGCATCAATTCTTCAGCAATCAGCTTTCTTCACAGTCCAACTACACATCCATACATGACCACAGGGAAAACCATAGCCTTGACTAGACGGACCTTGGTTGGCAAAGTAATGTCTCTGCTTTTTAATATACTATCTGCTGCTGCTGCTGCTGCTAAGTCACTTCAGTCGTGTCTGACTCTGTGTGACCCCATAGACGGATGCCCACCAGACTCCACCGTCCCTGGGATTCTCCAGGCAAGAACACTGGAGTGGGTTGCCATTTCCTTCTCCAATGTGTGAAAGTGAAAAGTGAAAGTAAAGTCGCTCAGTCGAGTCCGACCCCTAGCGACCCCACGGACTGCAGCCTACCAGGCTCCTCCATCCATGGGATTTTCTAGGCAAGAGTACTGGAGTGGCTTGCCATTGCCTTCTCCGAATATACTATCTAGGTTGGTCATAACTTTCCTTCCAAGGAGTAAGCGTCTTTTAATTTCATGGCTGCAGTCACCATCTGCAGTGATTTTGGAGACCAAAAAAATAAAGTCTGACACTGTTTCCACTGTTTTTCCATCTATTTCCCATGAAGTGATGGGACCAGATGCCATGATCTTTGTTTTCTGAATGTTGAGCTTCAAGCCAACCTTTTCACTCTCCTCTTTCACATTCATCAAGAGGCTTTTGAGTTCCTCTTCACTTTCTGCCATAAGGGTGGTGTCATCTGCATATCTGAGGTTATTGATATTTCTCCCAGCAATCTTGTTTGGGACATGGCTATTATTAAACACATAAAATAAAAAGAGCCAGACATCCCGGAGTGTGAAATCAAGTGGGCCTTAGGAAACTTTACTATAAATAAAGGTAGTGGAGGTGATGGAATTCCCGCTGAGGTATTTAAAAATCCTAAAAGATGATGCTGTGAAAGTGCTGCACTCAATACGTCAGCAAATTTGGAAAACTCAGCAGTGGCCACAGTTTGGAAAAGGTCAGTTTTCATTCCATTCCCAAAGAAGGGCAATGACAAAGAATGCTCAAATTACCATACAATTGTCCTCATCTCACATACTAGCAAGATTATGCTCAAAATCCTTCAAGCCAGGCTTCAGCAGTAAGTGAACTGAGAATTTCCAATGTATAAGTTGGGCTTTGAAGAGGCAGAGGAAGCAGAGATCAAACTGCCAACATTCATTGGATCATACAGAAAGCAAGGGAGTTCCAGAAAAACATCTACTTCTGCTTCACTGACTACTCTAAAGCATTTTATTGTGTGGGTTACAATAAACTGTGGAAATTTCTTTAAAAGATGGGAGTGCCAGACCACTGAGAAATCTGTGCGCAGGTCAAGAAGCAACAGTTAGAACAAGACATGAAACAACTGACTGGTTCAAAATTGGGAAAGGAGTACGTCAAGGTTGTGTATTGTCACCCTGCTTATTTAACTCTGATGCAGAGTACATCATGCAAAATACTTAGCTGGAGGAATCACAAGCTGGAATAAAGACAGCTGACAGAAATGTCAGCAACCTCAGATGTGCAGATGACGCTACTCTAATGAGGGAAACTGAAGAGGAACTACAGAGCCTCCTGACGCGGGTGAAAGAGGAGAGTGAAAAAGCTGGCTTCAAACTCAACATTTAGAAAACTAAGATTGTGGCACCCCATCACATCACTTCATGGCAAATGGAGGAAAAGTGGAAGCAGTGACCAATTTTATTTTCTTGGGCTCCAAAATCAGTGTAGATGGTGACTGTAGCCATGAAATTAAAAGACCCTTGCTCCTTGAAAGGAAAGCTGTGACGCACCTAGATAGTATATTAAAAAGCAGAGACATCAGTTTTCCAACAAAAGTCGATATTGTCAAAGTTATGGCTTTTCCAGTAGCTGTGTTCTGATGTGAAATTTGACCAGAAAGAAGGCTAAATGCTGAAGAATTGATGCTTTTGAATTGTGGTGCAATAGAAGACTCTTGAGAGTCCCCTGGACTGCAGAGAGATCAAGCCAGTCAGTCCTAAAGGAAATCAACCCTAAATATTCATTGGAAGGACTGATGAGGAAGTTGAAGCTCCAATACTTTGGCCGCCTGATATGAAGAGCCGGGTCATTGGAAAAGATTAAAGGCAAGAGGAGAAGAGAGCAGCAGAGGATGAGATGGCTAGACAGCATCACCAACTCAATGGACACGAATTTGAGCAAGCTCAGGGAGATTCTGGAGGACAGAAGAGCATGACGTACTGTAGTCTATGGAGCTGCAAAGGGTTGGACATGACCTAGTGACTGAACAACCACACATACTGCATAAAGCAGACAATTGCAACTGCTGTGCTTTTGTATCAGGCTGGAAAACTGGCATTGAATTTGTGCCTAGCGAGAAACGAGAGAATCATATTGAACCTTGGATATCAGTGTGCTCTGTGGACATACATAGTTGTGAAATTACCTAAGGGAAGTGAAGTTGCTCAGTCATGTCGGACTCTTTGCGATCACGTGGACCAGGCTCCTCCGTCCATGGGATTCTCCAGGCAAGAATACTGGAGTGGTTTGTCATTTCCTTCTCCAGGGAATCTTCCCGACCCAGGGATTGAACCCCGGTCTCCCACATTACAGGCAGACGTTTTAACCTCTGAGCCACCGGGGAAGCCACCTAAGAACTTCCTAATTACTGAATGGAAGTGGCTACACAGGCCAAATGTGCCCATAGCTGTACATGGCCAGGAATCCAGGGAAAGCTATGTGCCCTGCGGCAAGCACTCTTGATGGCTTCCTCTTCCATGAGAAACTGGCTGCAGTGGTTGCAGAGGCTGGAAGACTTACAATTTGCTGTCTACATCCTGGAGACCCAGGAAAGCCAGTGGTATAATCCAACCTGAGTCAGGAAGCCTGAGAGCCAGGGGCTTGATGTCTGAGGGCAGGAAAGATGGATACCCCAGCTCAGGAAGAGAGAGAAAGAATTTGCCTTTCCTTCACCCTGGGCCATAAACGGATTGAATGATACCCACCCTTATAGGTGAGGAGAGCGCTTCACTCAGGCTACTGATGCAAATACTTATCTTTCCAGCAACACCCTCATAGACACACCCAGAAATAAGGTTTTACCAGTTACCTGGGCATTGCTGAGCCCAGTTACGTTGACACACATAGTTAACCACCACACATCTTTTTCCAATGATCAGGCCACTGCCCAACTCCAAAAACCTGAGGGGAGGTGTGTAGATGTCAAGAATGACGAACACTGATGACCAAGTCCAATATACAGGACAGCAAAGCACCTGGCTTCTTAACTGTTCCTCCTTGCTGATTTGCCCTGGCATTTGGATGTTTGGTAACTCTATGGGAGACTCAGTGAAATGAAAGATCAGTGCACAGCTTGTAATATAGAGCACCTCCATGGGCCTGTCTGCCATGAAGGGCTCCCTTCTGAGAATGACCCTCCGCATCAGGTTTCACCCACAAATGAGATTTGATCATACATCAGTGTGGCTCATGGGGCTTTCCAGGTGACTCAGTGGTAAAGAATCCATCTGCTCTGCAGGAACCACAGGTTCAATCCCTGGGTCGAGAAAATCCCCTGGAAAAAGAAATGGTTACCCACTCCAAGATTCTTGCCTGGGAAATCCCATGGACAGAGGAGCCTGGCAGGCTACAGTCCATGGGGTCACAAAGAGTCAGACAGGACTTAGCTACTAAACAAAACAACAATGTTTGGTTCATACATGAGATTCAGCCTGTTACACTCCATGTTTATTCAGAAGAGTCTTCACTCCTGGGCCCAGCCAATTGATCCAGTGGGGAGAACCTCCTTCTCAGTGGCTGAAACTGTTAGATGAGCTCAAGATGGCCCCATATCCGGCTCCATGAGGGAAGCTGTTGTGTCGAATTTAAAAAGGATGAAGCCAACACAGAGAGAGAACGGAGGTGAGCTATCCAGAGTCTGGTTGAGACTACGCCCTGGTTCCAGTGTCTTCAGAGTCCAGCCAGTCCTTACTCCAAATCTTTGTAACACATTTATTCTAAAACCTGTTTGAGTTGGGTTCTTGTTCAGTTCATTTCAGTTCAGTTCAGTCGCTCAGTCATGTCCAACTCTTTGTGACCCCATGAACTGCAGCGCTCCAACAGGCCTCCGTGTCCATCACCAACTCCCGTCGCCCACACAAACCCATGTCCATCGAGTCAGTGATGCCATCCAACCATCTCATCCTCTGTCGTCCCCTTCTCCTCCTGCCCTCAAATTTCCTAGCATCAGGGTCTTTTCAAATGAGTCAGCACTTCGCATCAGGTGGCCAAAGTATTGGAGTTTCAGCTTCACAATCAGTCCTTCCAATGAACACTCAGGACTGATCTCCTTTAGGATGACTGGTTGAATCTCCTTGCAGTCCAAGGAACTCTCAAGAGTCTCCTCCAACACCACAGTTCAAAAGCATCAATTCTTTGGCACTCAGCTTTCTTTATAGTCCAACTCTCACATCCATACATGACCACTGAAAAAACCATAGCCTTGACTACATGGACCTTTGTCGGCAAAGTAATGTCTCTGCTTCTTAATATGCTGTCTAGATTGTTCATAACTTTCCTTCCAAGGAGTAAACATTTTTTAATTTCATAGCTGCAATCACCATCTGCAGTGATTTTGGAGCCCAAAAAAATAAAGTCTGACACTGTTTCCACTGTTTCCCCATCTATTTGCTATGAAGTGATGGGACCGAACACCATGATCTTAGTTTTCTGAATGTTGAGCTTTAAGCCAACGTTTTCACTCTCCTCTTTCACTTTCATCAAGAGGCTCTTTAGTTCTTCATTTTCTGCCTTAAGGGTGGTGTTATCTGCATATCTGAGGTGACTGATATTTCTCTGGGCAATCTTGATTCCAGCCTGTGCTTCCTCCAGCCCAGCGTTGCTCATGATGTACTCTGCATATAAGTTAAATAAGCAGGGTGACAATATACAGCCTTGACGTACTCCTTTTCCTATTTGGAACAAGTCTGTTGTTCCATGTCCAGTTCTAACTGTTGCTTCCTGACCTGCATACAGGTTTCTCAAGAGGCAGGTCAGGTGGTCTGGTATTCCCATCTCTTTCAGAGTTTTCCACAGTTTCTTGTGATCCACACAGTCAAAGGCTTTGGCATAGTCAATGAAGCAGAAATAGATGTTTTTCTGGAACTCTCTTGCTTTCTCCATGATCCAGCAGATGTTGGCAATTTGATCTCTGGTTCCTCTACCTTTTCTAAAACCAGCTTGAACATCTGGAAGTTCACGGTTCACATATTGCTGAAGCCTGGCTTGGATAATTTTAAGCATGACTTTACTAGCGTGTGAGATGAGTGCAATTGTGCAGTAATTTGAGAATTCTTTGGCATTGCCTTTCTTTGGAATTGGGATGAAAACTGACCTTTTCCAGTCCTGTGGCCACTGCTGAGTTTTCCAAGTTTGCTTGAATACTGAGTGCAGCACTTTCACAGCATCATCTTTCAGGATTTGAAACAGCTCCACTGGAATTCCATCACCTCCACATGCTTTGTTTGTAGTGATGCTTCCTAAGGCCACTTGATTTCACATTCCAGGATATCTGGCTCTAGGTGAGTGATCACACCATCGTGATTATCTGGGTCGTCAAGATCTTTTTTGTACAGTTCTTCTGTGTATTCTTGCCACCTCTTCTTAATATCTTCTGCTTCTGTTAGGTCCATACCATTTCTGTCCTTTATCAAGCCCATCTTTGCATGAAATGTTCCCTTGGTATCTCTAATTTTCTTGAAGAGATCTCTAGTCTTTCCCATTCTATTGTTTTCCTCTATTTCTTTGCACTGATCTCTGAGAAAGGCTTTCTTATCTCTCCTTGCTATTCTTTGGAACTCTGCATTCAAATGGGACTATCTTTCCTTTTCTCCTTTGCTTTTCGCTTCCCTTTTTTCACAGCTATATTTGTAAGGCCTCCTCAGACAGCCATTTTGCTTTTTGGCATTTCTTTTTCTTGGGGATGGTCTTTATTTCTGTCTCCTGTACAATGTCAAGAACCTCCGTCCACATTTCATCAGGCACTCTGTATATCAGATCTAGTCCCTTAAATCTATTTCTCACTTCCACTGTATAGTCATAAGGGATTTGATTTTGGTCATACCTGAATGGTCTAGTAGTTTTCTCCACTTTCTTCAATTTAAGTCTGAATTTGGCAATAAGGAGTTCATGATCTGAGCCACAGTCAGCTCCCGGTCTTGTTTTTGCTGACTGTATAGAGCTTCTCCACCTTTGGCTGCAAAGAACATAATCAATCTGATTTCGGTGTCAACCATCTGGTGATGTCCAAGTGTGGAGCCTTCTCTTGTGTTGTCGGGAGAGGGTGTTTGCTATGACCAGTGCATTCTCTTAGCAAAACTCTATTAGCCTTTGCCCTGCTTCATTCTATACTCCAAAGCCAAATTTGCCTGTTACTCCAGGTGTTTCTTGACTTCCTACTTTTGCATTCCAGTCCCCTATAATGAAAAGGACATCTTTTTTCGGGGGGGGGGGGGTGTTAGTTCTAGAAGATCTTGTAGGTCTTCATAGAACCATTCAACTTCAGCTTCTCAGCGTTACTGGTTGGGGCGTAGGCCTGGATTACTGTGATATTGAATGGTTTGTCTTGGAAATGAACAGAGATCATTCTGTCATTTTTGAGATTGCATCCAAGTACTGCATTAGCATTTCAGACTCTTTTGTTGACTTTGTTGGCTACTGCATTTCTTCTAAGGGATTCCTGCCCATAGTAGTAGATATAATGGTCATATGAATTAAATTCACCCATTCCAGTCCATCTTAGTTCGCTGATTCCTAGAATGTCGATGTTCACTCTTGTCATCTCCTGTTTGATCGCTTCCGATTTGCCTTGATTCATGGACCTAACATTCCAGGTTCCTATGCAATATTGCTCTTTACAGCACCCAAACTTGCTTCTATCACCAGGGTTCTTGTTGAAAGTGAAGTCGCTCAGCTGTGTCTGACTCTTTGCGACCCCATGGACTGTAGCCTACCAGGCTCCTCCGAACGTGGGATTCTCCAGGCAAGAGTACTGGTTACCGGCCGCCAAAGGAGTTTTCACCAATGCCCTCCCTTTCCCAGCAAGCATCCTTCGGTTTTCCTCGGGAGTAGCTGTTATGATTTCCTGTGGTTCTCCTCCAGCACATGAAGCCAAAACATCTCGCAAGGCCAGTGTGCCTTTCCATTGGTGTTGTTCTTTCCCCAGAGCTCCGCTGGAGCAGTGATTCAAGTGAGAGTGAAGAAGGGGAGGGGACTTCCTTGGCAGTCCAGTGGTTAAGACTTTGAACTTGCACTGCTGGGGGGGCAGGTTCAGTCCCTGCTCAGGGAACTGAGAGCCCACAGGCCATGCGGTGCAGCCAGAAAAATAATAATAGTAAAATAAAGTAATAAGGGTCTTAAAAAGAAGGGGAGGAAAAAGGAAAGGAGAGTCTGCTTGCATTAAAGTTGTCTTGAAATACCCAGGACATACCTCGCTGAGCCAGCAGGATGAGGGAGACAGACCACCGTGAGAGATGTTGCTGCCCTTAGAAAGGAAGCTGCTTCCCCTGCTTATGAAAAAGTTCTTTTGTGCAAGGTGGCGCCAACCACGGGTGAGTCAGCACACCGCTTTCTGCACTGGCTTACCTGCTCATGCAGTGTTCCAACAAGCCTCCTACTTGGCGGCAACTGCTTGAGGATGGGGTTCATCTTCTCTTTCTCCGTCTCCTTCTTCTTCTTTGAATCCTATCACATACAGTAGAAGAAGGCCATGACAGATCCTAGTATATCAGTGGATGATCACGTGTCTTCCTTCACCAAGGATCTGATTGTCACGCAATAAGCCAAATGTTTTTCCTGGTCCCCAATAATACGAAAATCTTGTTATACGATTATGCCTATATCCCAAGAAACCAGAATTATTATGTTTCAGTGTTTATATTAGTGGCTTCTCTTGCTTCAAATCCCAAAACCAATTACAGAACAACCGAAAACAAAAACCACCGCCTCCCTCAGAGGGTTGTGTCTGCACTTTCACAAGAGTTAGAATTTGTACTTTATACTCACAAAGAATTGCTATAAGTATCAACAGGATTTTCCATTAACTGTTGTATAATATATACTTATTTTTCTAGCTGTAAATATTTTCTGCAAACTAGAGTACCATCCTACAACTAAAAGGATACACATTTAGAAAAAGAATATTGTGCATATAACTTAAACCTGGAAAATTTGTAGCCCAAAGTAAATAGAAATCCCACACAGCCATACCACTATAAGAATTATAAAAGCTTATGAGTTTTCAAAATATATAATCTAACTTTTATAATTACTTTTCTTCTTTTGAATGGCTTACTATGGAGAAGAGGAGGGAGAGAAGAACAAAATGGATTTTTTAAATCTATTATTCTTGATTTTTAACCTGTATTGTTCTATCTGTCTCAGATCATCCCACCGTCGGGGGAAGGCTTTCTTTTCTTTCACTAAGTCACATATCTTGGAGATTCGAAAGTTTTCAGTAGAACTTTGCACCAGTATTTTCTTAGTGAAAATAACCAGCTAGAGGGGGTTCTCCTAATCCAAAGGGATTTTTCTTTGAAAAATACAGTTGATCGTAACACAGAGGCATGAGTCAGCAGATCCAGGGCGAAAGGAAGATTTCAGATTTAGCTCCAAGCAGAATACAGAGTCCTGAGGTTTCTCCTGGGCTGTGCAGTGGTAGAGCCCCATGAGGAGCAGAGTGAAAGAAAAACAGAGCCATCACTACAGATCGCCATGGAGGCCGATTTCAAGCCACTTTGTATTAGGGCTATAAAACAGAAAACACCCACGTGGTCCACAAATTTGTATGTTGAGTGTTTGTTGAACAGCTGAGTCATTTGGCTTGCAATGACACAAGACAAAGCATCGGTGTGAAATGTGTATCTCTTGTGAAGATGTATGGAGAGAGTAGGGTGGAAGCTTACGTCTCCGCGTGTAAAATAGACGGCCAAGGGGAGTTACTGCTTGGCTCAGGAAACTCAAACAAGGGCTCTGTGTCAACCGGGAGGGGCACGACGGGAGGTTCAAAAGGGAGGCGACATGTGTACACCGGTGATGCATGCTGAGAGTGGACAGAAAACAGCAAGATTCTGTAAAGCAATTATCCTCCCACAGAAAATAAATACGTTAGAACATGTATATCTCTTAGGATATTTTATTCTGACTCCTGTGTGCGAGGCTTGAAGTATGTCCATCATGGGCAGACAAGCAAAGCCTACCAAGCAAGGCCTACCAACTTGTGGAAGACCACAGGAAGATAGCCAGATAGATGTCCCGAAAGGCAGAGCCAACTAGCCCAGTGACGAGGACCCCAGAAATGATGCTGATGTCACTGGTGCCAGGCTAAGAGGACGCCAAAAGTGACAGCAACATTTGTTGAGTACTGACTGGGCCTCGGGCCTCATACTGAGTCTCTATATGTCTTGCCTCCATGGGAGGTTGGGATGAGCAGATGTAAGGTTTTCACATAGAATGGATAAACACAAAATTTTACTGTATAGCACAGAGAACTACATTCAACATCCTATGATAAACCATAATAGAAAAGAATATTATAAAGTATGTATATAGGTATACCTGAATCACTTTGCTGTACAGCAGAAATTAACAGAGCAATCTAAATCAACCATACTTCAGTAAATGACCGAAGTGAAAGTGAAAGTCTCTCAGTTGTGTTCGACTCTTTGGGATCCCATGGGCTGTACAGTCCATGGAATTCTCCAGGCCAGAATACTGGAGTGGGTAGCCTTTCCCTTCTCCAGGGCATCTTCCCAACCCAGGGATCGAACACAGGTCTTCCGCATCTCAAGTGGATTCTTTGCTAGCCCAGTGCCCAAGAGGCACATGAAAAGATGCTCAGGATCACTAATTATTAAAGAAATCCAAATCAAAACTATAATGAGGCATCACCTCAAACCAGTCCAAAGGCCATCATAAAAAAATCTATGAACAATAAACGCTGGAGAGGGTGTGGAAAAAAGGGGAGCCCTCCTACACAGTCGGTGGGAATGCAAACTGGTACAGCCACCGCAGGGAACAGTACAGAGGTTCCTTAAAAAACAAAAATAGAACTGCTATACGATCCAGAAACCCTACTCCTGGGCATACATCTGGAGAAAAGTATAATTTCCAAAGACACACATACCCACTATACATTGTAGCACTGTTCCTAAGAGCCACAACATGGAAGCAACGGAAATGTCCGTCAGCAGAGGAGCGGCTGAAGAAGACGCGGTGCATACACACAACGGAATGCCACTCAGCCACCAAAAACCAAAAGGTGCCATCTGCATGACACGCGGGGACAAAGAGATCGTCACACTGAGTAAAGCAAGTCAGACAGAGAAAGACAAATGTCGTATGCTATCACTTACACGTGGGATCTAAGAAAATAGCTTAAATGAACTTGTTCACAAAACAGAAATAGAGTCACAGATGGGGACAACAAATTTATGGTTACCAAGGCAGAAAATGGTGAAGGATAAAAGTGGAAATTGGGATTGGCTAGTACTAGTACATTTCTGGGCTTCCTTGATGGGTCAGGGGTAAAGAATCCGCCTGCAACGCATGAGAGTCTGGAGGTACAGGTTCGATCCCTGGGTCGGGAAGATCCCCTGAAGGAGGGCATGGCAACCCACTCCAGTATTCTTGCCTGGAGAATCCCATGGACTGAGGAGCCTGGTGGGCTACAGCCCATGCAGTCGCAAAGAGTTGGACATGACTGAGCGACTCAGCACACACACACACAATATATTACTACTAGTAGTATACACAGTACTATGTAAAAAATAGATTCCCAGGTGGCACTGGGGGTAAAGAACCCACCTGTCAGTGCAGGTGACATAATCCCTGGGTCAGGAAGATCCCCTGGAGGAGGGCATGGCAACCCACTCCAGTATTCCTGCCTGGAGAATTCCATGGACAGAGGAGCCTGACAGGCTACAGACCGTAGGGTTGCAAAGAATCACACACGACTGAAGGGACCTTGCAAGCAATATATAAAATAGATGACTAACAAGCACCTACTGTCTAGCATAGAGAACTCTCCTCAATACTAATTACCTATACAGAAATAGAGTCTAGAAAAGAGTGGGTGGTGACTCAGTGGAAAAGAATATACCTGCAGTGCAGCAGACTCAGGTTTGATTGCTGGGTGGGGAAGATTCCCTGGAGAAGGAAATGGCAACCCATTCCAGTATTCTTGCCTGGGAAATCCCATGGACAGAACAGCCTGGTGGGCTACAGTCCATGGAATAGCAAAAGAGTTGAACATGACTTAGCTACTAAACAAGAAAATAACTGATTAAATTTGCAGTACAGCAGAAACTAACACAACATTGAAAGTCAAGTATACCCCAATGAAAATTAATTAAAAAGACTCTAGCTCAATAAAATAAATATTGAAAAAAACCTGCAAAATAGTTGCTGTTGCTAAGGACATTTTGCCAAATAGGAAACTAAAGGCTAGAGAAGCCAGCAGTGTGCCCGAGGCTGCCAGCGAGTCCGTGGTGAGCTGTGATTGCCCCTAGGTCTGCGACACAGAGCCCAGGATGCTGACAGAGAAGAGATGGAATCCAAGGTGCCTCCATTCCAATACCACATAAGTTTGCTCGTTGATCTGAGGCCAGGAGCCCAGGGAGATCTGCCCATCCACACTCTATTTGCAAAGTCTAGCTGTTTCTATTGGTCAATTAAAGTACTGTTGTACTTCACCTGTCATCTTGCAAATATCTGTCCCTCCTACCTGATACAATATGCTGCCTGTGAAATGATAACCTTAAAGAGGTATGAAATACCTTAAAGAGGTGTGGATAACGATTTAAACCTTCCGAAAGTTCTTCTAAAACATTGAATGTAACCTTTGAAATTAGTTAATTTTAGGAGTTACTAATGAAAGCGCAATCGTAACTGTAAATCTGGCCCTTTGAAAGTCCTTCTACAAATTAGAAATTTCTGGATTCCTGAACAAGAGATTCCGTGTTCTTGGTGGCAAGTTCATGCATGCTCTGCTTGAAATATAAAAGGTTAATATCATCTGCAAATTCGGAAACAGACAATGCTTATGATGAGAACCCACAGAATTGACTACTTAAAAAGTATAGATTTCTTGATACAATTGATCTTACAAAACAGACTCACAGACTTAGAGAAGGAACTTGTGGTTGTGAGTGTTGGGGGAAGGGACAGTTAGGGAATTCAGGATGGACGTGTACACACAGCTCTGTGTATTAATGAAACCAACAAGGACCCACTGTACAGCACAGGGAACTCTGCTCAGTGTTATGTGACAGCCTGGATGGGAAGGTAGCTTGGAGGAGAATGGATATATGTATATGTATGGCCGAGTCCCTTCGCTGCTCACCTGAAGCTACCTCAGCATGGTTCATCAGCTATATCCCAACACAAAATAAAAAGTTTAAAACATCGAGAGGGAGGGGACGATGTATGCCTGTGACTGATTCATGCTGATGTAAGGCAGAAACCAACATCATATTTGTAAAGCAATTATCTTCCAATTAAAAGTAAATAATTAAAAAAAAAATTACCCAGGCTAAGAGGGCTGAAGGGGACAGGTCTTCAAGGAAAGAGTGAAAAGGGTCAAGAGAATTTTGTTGAATACTTAAAGGTCTATATCATAACTGGGGTGTAGTTTACACAGATGTATATGTTTGTCAGATAACTGTAGAGTTAATGAATCCAGCTTATCATACATAAATTACACTTCAATAAGTTGATGACTAATGAAAAATAAATAATTTTTTGAAAGGTTAAAACAAATATAAAGTACAGATTTCTAATTAGTTATATGTCCTTGGATTATTCCTAAGGATCTCAGCTTCATCAACTGTAAAATGGAAATTGCAATATCCTTTCTACCCATGTCAGTTCAGATATTGTAAGTGAACTCTCCTCAAGAAATAAAACGATAACAGCCTGATCCAAATGGAAGACATTATTTTTTTATGGTTATGCCCACAAAATAAAACAAAAAATTGTAAACGTCTCCTCCTCCTCTTCCTTCTCCTGCTCCTCTGTTAAGTCACCATTTTTCATGCTCTTTGGCAGGAGTTTATCACAGAAGATGCCACTGCCTCTATCATTCCTCACTGCTCCCAATTTATACCAGGCAGAGGTTGAGTGCACATTTGAGATGAAGGGTATTTCAGAGCCTTCTTAGACCCATTCTCGCCCTTGGAGTTTATTAGCCTTCACTTCGCAGCCAAGGGACGGAAGTCTCCAACCTAAGAGGAGGATTTGCTGTTGTTTAGTCGCTCAGTCGTGTCCGACCCTTCTGACCCCATGCACTGTAGCCCGCCTGGCTCCTCTCTCCATGGGATTTTTCAGACAAGAACGCTGGAGTGGGTTGACATTTCCTCCTCCAGGGGAACTTCCCGACCCAGGGATCGAACCCAAGTCTCTGCGTCTCCTTCACTGCAGGCAGACTCTTTACCACTGAGCCACTGGAGAAGTCCAAGAAGAGAATATATTAATTTTGGTTGTTGAAAACTTTATGTAATATTCGTTGTGAAACAGCACCCCAAGGCAGGTTCCTTGGGCAAATGAAATACTGTGGCCAAGTTATTAGAGAACATCAAAGTTATTTAGTGGAAACCAAGACCTTGGAGGGAGGGCTGACATCTGACTTCAGCAGAAAGAGAGAACAATGAAGTTCCCACTCGGGTCCAAGCTGCAGAGGTGCCCAGGGTACGGTAGGAAGTCTGCCAGCAGCAGGAAGCTAAGCGAAAGCTGTTGAAGTGAAAGGGAATTTTACTGGCTCACATCAAGAAGAGTGTTGGGTGGATACGACTTCAGGCATTATAAACTTGGGTTTCTCAGGTGGCGCTAGCAGTAAAGAACCCGCCTGTCAGGGCAGGAGATGTAAGGGACATGGGTTTGATCCCTGGGTTGGGAAGGTCCCCTGGAGGAGCGTATGGCTACCCACTCCATTATTCTTGCCTGGAGAATCCCGTGGACAGAGGAGCTTGGTGGGCTACAGTCCATGGGGTCACGAAGAGTCAGACAGGACTAAAGCAACTTAGCATGCACCCACATGATAAACTCTGGGGCCTCCTCCTTTCCTCTGGGGTTTGTTCGCTTGTCCCTGTTTCACCCACTACCCTTTTAAGTCCCCTCCTGGGACTTTCCTGGCGGTCCAGTGATTAAGACTCCATGCTTCCAATGCAGAGGGTGTGGGTGTGATCACTGGGTTGGGAAGCTAAGATTTCACATGTCTTGTAGTGTGTCCAAAAAATAAAATTTTTTTTTAGTTTAAAAAATTTTTTAAAAAGTGGAAAAGTGGCTGCCAACAGGACCTGTTCTCACAGCCCCAAGACCATGGAAGAAAGGGAATTTTCCTTCAAGGCAAGTTTAGTAAAAATCTGGGCTTCAGGTACTCACCCCTGCAGCCCATCCTGTGGAGGGGGACTTCGTATGCTGACTGGTCCAGGAGGAAGAGGGGCAGAGCGCCAGGGGACCACCGGTGGTAAAGAGTGTGCATCTCCAAAGTGAAGTCTCCCCGTTCAGTTCTCAGATGAAGAGGTGGGTGAGCAAGAGCTCAAAAGTTCTCTGGGTCACTCCCCAAACCCAGAGAAAGTATAAGAACATCATGATCAAGTCACCTCATAACATCTCCTTGCTTTCTGAAAACAAAGTCCAGGTACTGGGCTTGGTGGTTGAAAATCAGGCATCTTGCAGTCCTTAATGGAGAACGCATTTCACTAGCTCTGTCCCTACCCACATGCCTAGCATCCTCAGATTTCGTCTCTGGAAAACCCGAGGAAGCTGCTAATGAAAAGAATTTTACAATTTTTATTTTAATCTGCAGAGCTGTCAACACACATTTCCCGCCCGAACCCCCCACAACAGGACAGCATTTTAGGTATTGAGAGCCCGCCTCACCTTGGTCTCACCCAGGGTTTGCATTTTTGCCGGAGTCTGGAGCTACGCTGAGGACACAGAGTAAGTACCTGACCTATTGTGGTGGTCAAGAGGGTTTCCTGAAGTGACTCTTCCTAGAACAAAGAAACTATCTACCCCAAATCTCTGGAAGGCAAAATTCTAGTTGTTGTTGTTTTTTCCCCTGCTTCTAGTAATTGGTGGCTCATTGCACGCCCCTGCCCAATTGAGAAAATGTTATGGGGACAATGCGGGCATTTGAGTTCTTTTTAGCAGAGAGGAGCTAAAAGTACAGCCTCTCTATTTCAATCCTGGATGAGTAGCAGCCCAAATTCAAAGTCCAGATTAGGGACTGCAATGCAGAGTACGGTGAAAGAGAGGCAGGCCGCTCTGAGCTGGAGAGAACATGACTTACACGGCGTCACAGAGAAGGAACCTGAGCACACGCAGTTCAGTCGCCCGGCCAAGGCTCTGCAGCTCAGTTGACAAACGGAACAAGGTTAAGAAGACAGTACGTGGCCTATTTGGGAAGGTGCAGCCGACATCATACGTAGAAAACACTCAATAAATGAAAATAGGGTTTGGAGTCAGGCACAGCTGGTTTAAGCCTTGGCTTCTCTAGGTTTTTGCTCTGTTACCTTGGGCAGTTTAATTAATCTCACTATGCCTCTTTGAGATAATACTATGGATGTCACCTTGCAGTTGTGAGGACTACAAGGTAACATGCTAAGTGCTTAACAAAATATTTGCCATGCCATTTGAGTGCAAACAATTTTGCACTAAAAATTGTACGATTATTTTGTTTAAAATTATCTTAAGTATTATTTGAATTTTTTCTAATATTTAAATTTCACATATTTTTAAAATATTATTTTATTTATTGTAAAGTTTTTTTTTTTTT
The DNA here is from genome assembly GCF_049115385.1 of Moschus berezovskii. Lineage (NCBI taxonomy): Eukaryota > Metazoa > Chordata > Mammalia > Artiodactyla > Moschidae > Moschus > Moschus berezovskii. The sequence goes on along the minus strand of NC_142471.1, from coordinate 92,992,500 downwards.
TTTTAAGCCTTCATTGAATTTGTTATAACTTTGCTTCCTCTCCATGCCTTGGCATTTTGGCCCCAAGGTATGTGAGCTCCCAGTTCTCTGACCAGGGAATGAACCAGCACCCCTTGCCTTGGGAGGTGAAGTCCCAGCCACTCGACCTCCAGGTGAGTCCAGAATTTTATTTTTCTTAACAAGAGAAAGGAAAGAGAATGTGAGTAAATATCCCAAAGCAGTCCTTTTTGGAAATCAAACAAATTAGAGAATTTGCTTCACCTCTTTAGAGAGTGAAATAGGACAAAAGATGGAAAGTGAAAGGAGAGAAAAGAAAGAGGTTAAGGTAGGTCTGTTGGCCTGAAGATAAAGACAGTCTGATTGCAGAAATTAAAAATATTTGCGATGCTGCAGTTATCAGAATCAACACTACAGAAGCCACGCTAACGACGTTCAGGGTAGGAATGAAAAGTTGCAGGTAAACATGCAGGCAAAGCAACAGGAGGGCACAGACCATGGTCGCGTTGGACCCAACAGCTGAGCTCCCCAGTGTCTGGGCTGCACACATGGGGTCCCCAGGGGACCCCCAGCCAGGGACGCTGCCCTCGGCCGGGTCAGACTTCCCAGACCAGGGGCTGCAGGCGCACCAGCGCACAGCCAACACCCCCCCCCCAGTCCCAGGCCCACCTTTGTCCGTGTCTCCTCCTGTCACTGGCTGTCTGCATCTGCATCCAGCCCCCCAGGATTTGGGGGGTGTCCTGCTCTTCCCGCTTACAGGCTTAGGTGAAGCGTCCATGCTGGGAGAGGGCACCTGGTTTCCCTGGCAGCTGCCTTGGCAGAGTTGGGGGCAGGGGCTGGACAACAGAGACCAGCAGTGCAGAAAAGGGAGTATCCCTGGGGAAGGAGCAAGCAGGCCAGTGTGACCACAGACTCGGCAGACAAGGGCCTTGCACCCCACCCCTTCTCTAGTGGCGTGTCCTAAGACCGGCGGTGCCTGGAGCCCCAAATGCCAGCGCTGCTTTGTGACGATGGCACAACCTCGAATTTGCCGTTCCTCCCTCTTTGCTTCGCCCGCATTCTTCTGTCATCCTTGCTGTCCTGGGATTCCACTCCAGAGGGTAGCTGTGAGGTTTTGCTCATGTTGTGCGTTCCAGGGAATTCAGACTAGGGTAGTGATCCAAATGTGATAGACACTGGATATTCGATACGGATATTGAGCTCCGTGAATTTGAAAATAAGCGAGTTAACTGATAATGAACATTTAAGAGAAGAGACCTTTCAAGGAAGTACCATGATCTAGACAGTGAATACAGAATGATAAATACTGAGATTTGTCCTGCTAAGATTACTGAATTTAAACTTTCAAACTGAACTGTTAAAGAAACTGAAAGAATTCTACAAATATGCAATAAGAATAAACAGGGCACCATTTTTTGTGACAAGCAAAAAAAAAGAAAAAATTAAAGACAGATTTCTCAATGACATAAGATTCCAATAGAAAATGAAGCAATCGAATGTTTCCAAAATTTTGACAGAAGAAGAAATGCTAACCTCAAAATGGTATACTCAATAAGCTGTTATTTACATTAGAAGTCAGCTGAAGGACATTCTAAATATGCAAAGAAGGCTGATGTACCTTTATGTAAATACACTTGAGGATATAATCTAACTCAGCAAGAGATGATGTCCTGGATCAAAGACTTAAATAAAATCTTAAAACCTTTTATTATCTTGGAACGGAAACACTTTCTTTCCCATGACCTAATAGCCAGAAAAATGAAGGAGAAAAACTAAAGATATTTGCAAGCTAATAAATACAAAGAAAACAAAAATATAATTACAAAATATGACACAAAATCTTAATAGCCTGTTACATAAGTTTTAAAATCAATAAGAAATGAAAAAATAAAAATAAAATCAATAAGAAATGACATTGAATTGAAAAATGGGCCAAGTACATAAAAGGGCAATTCATTAAAGAAAATTTCAAACTTGTATATTGTGTGTGTGTGTGTGTGTGTGTGTGTAGGTAGGTAGGTGGATTGATGAATGAAAGATGAATGTTTATTCTTACCCATAATGAAAAATGAAAACATGCAAATTTAAAGAATATGGTATTGCTTTTTATCTACCATACTCCCCAAATTGAAAAAGATAAGCAATACCCAGTGTTCCAAAGGGACGTGACTTATTCAGAGGCCACTTTAGCAGCAGATGTTGGCATTTTAAATGTGTCTACCTGTTCATCAGTTTTACCGCTTCTAGAGCTTCATCATTACAAGCAATTGGCCAAATGTACAAAAATACATATTGCAGAATTTTTCCTATCAACACAATATTGAATGATCAAAACGCCCATTAGCAGAGGGCGATTTAAGTTGTGATACACTTGTGCAGTTGTGAACAATGCAGACCTTAAACGCAATGGTATATTTCAACACTGACAGACGTAGAAAGCTATCCATGCCTGTGTGAACTGATTAAATGGATTTCAGAATCTGAATTGTGTAATTACATTTATGGACTTCCCAGGTGGTGCGAGTGGTAAAGAATTCACTTGCCAGTGCAGGGGACATAAGAGACAAGGGTTTGATCCCTGGGTTGGAAAGATCCCCTGGAGGAGGGTATAGCAGCCCACTCCAGTTTTCTTGCCTGGAGAACCCCATGGACAGAGATGCCCTGAGGGTTACAGTTCATAGGGTTGCAAACAGATGGACACAACTGAAGCAACTTAGCATGTTCTTACCACATTTATATAGAAATATTCATGCATGCATGTGTGTCTGTGCTCCCATCCACATCACATAGATGTCTGAAAATGTTGAGAGATTACTGATCAGTGGTAAGTTTACGGTTTTATATATATATATGTATATATAATATGTATATATATATTTTGCTTTTAGGAGCGTTTTTTTTTTGCAGACATTTTCTAAATGTCTGATTTTTAAATTTACAGTAAGTGAATAAAGGTGTCTTTTTTAAAAAAAAAAGACATTGAAAAAATCTTAAACCAATGGATATTTACTTTCAACCAATATTGTAGAGTTCCTGGGAAGTTTTACTATTAAGTAAAGCTTAACTATTAAGTGTAGCTTTACTATTAAGTCGGACACCTCAGTCATACCTATTTACGGAGACAAATAGATGACACAAGTTGGAACAAACCTGCTGTTCCTTCACAGCTCGTCGTAGCAAGAGGCTCAGTCCCCATCACTCAACTCTGGCAGAGGCTTAAAGACGGAAGAGAACAAAGGCTGTTTATTTGAAAGCGGAGGCTTCAGGGGTGCCCCTCTGGGGGGCTGATGGTCTGCAAAAGCTGGAGGGAGGCTGACTAGAATGGGGGCATCTTATCTGATTTGAGAGCATATTTGATTTTTTCTGTTGGTTATGCAGTGAATGTGGAGGTTAAAAAAAAAAAAAAAAAAGACAGAGAAATTGGCAGTCATTGACCAAGTCCTGACCGTTCTGCACCAATTGTTGCAGAAATTGGCTTCCTGGGCTGGCTGCTGCAGAGGTACGGGTCTGCATTGTCCTATTTGGTCTGGTTCTTGCTGGTCTGTATCTTTCATCTCTCAATGGATTTCAATTAGTCTACATTATTGACCACACTATTTCGAAAGGACATAGAAAATTTCCCTTGCAGTCAGCCCTACTAGCATCGAGAAGAGCTTAGTGATATACTTGGGATAACATCGAATCTACAAATCTCTCATCAACACACGATCTCTCTGTTCACTGTTCAGTCATACCTGACCCTTTGCGACCCCATAGACTGTAAGCTTCTCTGTCCATGGGATTCTCCAGACAAGAATGCTAGAGGGGGTTGCCGTGCCCTTCTCCAGGGGATCTTCCTGACACAGGAATCAAACCCACGTCTCCTGGGTCTCCTGCATTGCAGGCAGATTCTTTACCGTCTGAGTCACCAGGGAAGCCTCAACAAACAATATCTGCTTCCAAATCTTCCCCAACTTAATTTGTAAGTGTGAGTTATATACCCCATTTCCTATGCAACGTGAAACTGAAATGCTTGGTACGTTCTGCAGCAGCTGGCTGCCATTTATGGAGCAGGCAGAGATGGAGCACTGTGTTAGGTGCCTAACGTAAATTATCTCACTTCCCTCTCCCTACAACTTTATTGTCCTGTCACTGTGAGTTCCATTTGACAGATGAGGAAACTGAGGCTTAGAGAAGTCCAGGGTCGTGTCCACAGTCAGGAAGCTTATCAAGTGGAATGCTGTCTGAGTGCATATAGGTCCAAGTCAAAGTCTGTGCTTCTAAATCTCAAAGAACAGGAGACCTCTCAGCATTGACTTGGCCATGCACAGCCTGGGTCACCAAAGCCCAGAAGAGCCTGGGCACAGAACACAGTGCGCTGATTCTGAGCTGCAGATTTTGTTTCTTAAAGGCTATAAAAGCACCTTCATCCATAATTCTTTGATGTACCTGGAGGGTTTCCATCATGGTGGCAGGAAGCAGGATTCTAGCTAATGTCATCCTTTGGCAGTGACCATAATTCACTCCGGTAATCACTGACCCACTTGCCCAAGGATGTGAGAAGGCCCATCATGGACAGGAAGACAAGAGTTACACACCTCCTGCAGGCTGTCTTCGCCAGTATAACTTTTAGCAGTTTTACTGCTGTAGAAGGAAATACTCTATCTCTTGCTTATTTACAGATAAGTTACTTTCTGATAGCAGGTCTGTGTTAAGTGCAACGGCAGCTTCTTCATAATTTCTGAATCTTCTGATTGAACTGGATACAGTCATTTTCTAATTGCCTCTTTGCTCTCTCCCATCAGAACATGTTTCATCACGGGAAACCTGTCTTGGAAATTTCAAATGCATCTTCATTTCCTTCCACTGTGCCCTCTTTGCACAACTGTCTACCCCATTTCTCCTCTACTCCAGCTGGAGCCAGCTTTTCTTCCCCAGTCTGTGCCTTTCAAAAAAAGAGGCTGCACACTCCAGGGAGAAGGAGGCTTCCTTAGTCTGAGGGCTTCAGCAGCTTCATGGAGGAGGCCCCTCCATTGCTGGAGTCAGACCACCCGGGTCCCCGTCTTGGCTCTAGTGTTCACGAGCTATGTGACCCTGGGCAGGTGACTTAACCTTTCTGCCCCTAAAGCCTTATCTGTAAAATAAGCCAGTAAGAACTCCTACCTTAGAAGCATTTTACTTCATTTTTAAAGAAGTTATGGGAATTGAATGAGCTCATACATGTAAACTTTTCAACCGGTGCCTGGCGTATAGTAAGACTCCAATAACTGAATTTTCACTCTACATTTAAGCCTTAAAATCAGTCTGTCTTCCTTGCAGACTGCCAGTAACCTCTGGTCTGTATCTTACTCCTTGTCAGAGCTCCAGTCTGGAGATAAATGGCTATTTCCCACAGCAATGGCAGTCACCTGTACCTTCTGTATCGACTGTGGTCCCTGTTAGCCTCCTGGTGTTCCTACCCTTGTGCTAACCTTCCTCTTGAGTGCAGGCAGGACCTGTGACTTGCTTTTAATCACTATAATAAGGCAAAGGTGAGGGATGTCACTTTCATGATGGTGGGACATAAGACTGTCGTGTCCATCTGCGGCAGAATTCTCCGCCTTGCTGGTTTGGATGAAGCTGGCAGCCATGAATAGCTCAGTGGTAAAGAACCTGCCTGCCAGTGCAGAAGATGTGCATGTACTTGGATTCCATCCCTGGGTCAGGAAGACCCCCTGGAGGAGGGCATGACAACCCACTCAAGCATTCTTGCGTAGAGAACCCCATGGACAGAGGAGCCTGGTGGGCTACAGTCCATGGGGTCCCATAGATGGATATGACTCAAGAGATTTTGCATGCACATGCACGCATGTAGCAAAGACTGAGGGTAGCCTCTAGAAGCTGAGAACAATCTCTTGTCAGCAGCCAGAATGAAACCAAGGCATTTGGGCCCCCAGCCACAAAGAGCTGAATTCTGCCAACAACTACGTGAGTTTGGAGACGGGTTCTTCCCCTCTTGGACCTTAGGTGTGGTCACAGCCTTGGTGACACCTGTGTTGCCATCTTCTGAGGCCCTCCGTTAGAGGCCACAGCTCTGTCTGGCCTCCTGACCGTCACAAGCTGGCAAGCATGTGTTGTATGAACCACTAAGTATCTGGTGATCTTTTCGTGGAGCAACAGAAAACCAGTGCACTGTTGGTTCATCAGGGTTCTCCAGAGAAACAGAAAGTACGGGATGTATATGGAGAGAGAGGGGAAGAGTGGGGAAGGGAGAGAAGTGAGAGAGGCTGCACACAGCTGGCTCATGCAGTGGAGAAGTTGAGACGTTCAGACACCGGCGGGCTGACAGTACAGGTCCAGGCTGAGTGGCGAGCAGAGGCCGGTGTCCCAGCTCAAAGACCGTGGGGCAGAGGGAGCCTTGCACGGCGCTCGGGCCTTCAGCGGGCTGGCTGACGCTCACCGCGCCTGGGAGGGCAACCTGCTTTCCTCAGTCTGCAGATTCAAATGCTAACCTCACCCAGAAACCTGGACACACCTAGAAAAATGTTTCACCAAATATCGAGGCTCCCCAAGGGCCGGTCAAATGACACATAAAATTTGCTGTCACAAAAATCAGACAGAGAAAGACAAATATCCTATGATATCACTTACATGTAGAATCTAAAAAGAATGAGACAAATGAACTTATTTACGGAACAGATATTGACTCACAGACTTAGAGAACGAACTAATGGTTACTGAGGAGGAGGGGTAGGAGAGGGACAGATTGGGAGTTTAGGACTGACAAGTCCACATCGCTATATTTAAAACAGATAACCAACAAGGACTTACTGTCTAGCACAGGACACTCTGCTCAGTATTCAGTAATAGCCTAAATGGGGAAAGAATGTGAAAAGAATAGATACACTTATATGTATAAGTGAATCACTTTGCTGTAAACTTGAAACTAACAGAACACTATAAATGAACCATACTCCAATGTAAAAAATTTTTTTTTTCAAAATTAACCATCACATACACCTTCTCTGGTTTCTGATTTCTTCTATTCATGCCTGACACCATTTGCTGTTGTTCAGTCACTACGTCATGTCCGACTCTTTGCAACTCAAAGACTCTTGAGAGTCCCTTGGACTGCAAGGAGATCCAACCAGTCCATTCTAAAGGAGATCAATCCTGGGTGTTCATTGGAAGGACTGATGCTAAAGCTGAAACTCCAATACTTTGGCCACCTCATGCGACGAGTTGACTCACTGGAAAAGACTCTAATGCTGGGAAAGGTTGGGGGCGGGAGGAGAAGGGGACGACAGAGAATGAGATGGCTGGATGGCATCACCGACTCTGTGGACATGAGTTTGAGTGAACTCCGGGAGCTGGTGATGGACAGGGAGGCCTGGCACACTGTGATTCATGGGGTCGCGGAGAGTTGGACACGATTGAGCGACTGAACTGAACTGAACTGAACTGAACAACAGCAAACCAGGCTTCCCTATCCTCCACCCTCTCCCAGAGTTTGCACAAACTGATCTCCATTGAGTGAGTGATGCCATCCAACCATCTCATCCTCTGTCGTCCCCTTCTCCTCCTGCCCTCAATCTTTCCCAGCATCAGGGTCTTTTCCAGTGAGTCAGCTCTTCGCATCAGGTGGCCAAAGTATTGGAGTTTCAGCTTCAATATTAGCCCTTCCAGCGAATACTCAGGGATGATTCCCTTTAGTATTGACTGGTTGGATCTCCTTGAAGCCCAAGGGACACTCAAGAGCCTTCTCCAGCACCACAGTTTGGAAGCATCAGCTCTCCAAGGCTCAGACTCCTTTGTGGTCCAACTGACCCCATAACTGTGGGCAATTGGACATCAGAGACCACAGGGCACCTTCTCTGGAGTTAGGCCAACCTGCCATTTGCCAGATATTTGATCTTGACCCCATATGAGCAAACCACTGGGTCTCCCTGAGCTTCAGTTTCCTTGTCTGTCTGTGGAGACAAGAACAACCCAGAGTCCTCTTCCAGGGCTGTGGGGAGTGTAGACGGAGCAGTGTATAGAAAGTACTTAGAGCAGAGCCCCAAGCCTGGTGTACGGGGATTTGAATGTCATGGCAGAGAAGACTGTAACCACACGTTGAGTCCCACTGACACCCACTTAGCAAAGATGGCTTTAGGTGTGCTTTTTTTAAAAAAATATTTTCTCCATCGTGGGCATTGATTGTCGATGGGCAGAGATTAGCCAAGAAGACATCAGCCAAAGGCCCAGCCTAGGCCTCAGCATCACACCATGGAAGGCAGAGGTCGGAGGCAGAAAGCCCAGCAGCTGGACAGTGCCTGCAGGGCCTGGTCTGGGACCCTCAAGAAGGTGTACTTCCATCTGCATGACTGGATTCATCCATCACAGTTTGTGCCACAGGAAAGAGGTCCTGCCAGCCTTCTCACTGTTTGTAGGGCAAGCAGGAGAATGGATTAATTAGCTGGGAGAAAATAGCCTGAGCTGAACTGTCAGCTGCTGCAGACAGTGTCTGTAGCTGTGAAACTAAAAGATGCTTGCTCCTTGGAAGGAAAGCTACGACAAATTTAGGTGTGCTTGCATGCTTAGCCGCTCAGTCATGCCCAGCTCTTCGTGACCCCACGGACTGTATCCTCCCAGGCTCTGTCCATGGGATTTCCCAGGCAACAATACTAGAGGGGGTAGCTATTCCCTTCTCCAGGGGATCTTCCCAGTCCAGGGATCAAATCTGCCTCTCCTGCATTGCAGGTGGAATCTCTACTATCTGAGCCACCGGGAAAACCAATAACAAACCTCAACAACATATTAAAAAATAGAGCCATCACTTTGCTGACAAATGCTCATATAGTCAAAGCTACGGTTGCTCCAGTAATCATGTCCAGATGTGAGAACTGAACCATAAGGAAGCCGTTTATCGCCAAAGAATCGACGTTTTGAATTGTGCTGCTGAAGAAGACTCTTGAGAGTCCCTTGGACAGCAAGGAGATCAAACCAGTCAATCCTAAAGGAAATCAGCCCTGAAAATATTATTTGGAAGGACTGTTGCTAAAGCTGAAGCTCCAATCCTTAGGCCACCTGATGTGAAGAGGCAACTCACTGGAAAAGACCCTGATGCTGGGAAAGATTGAAGGCAAAATGAGAAGGGGAGATGCAGAGAATGAGATGGTTAGGATCACCGACTCAATGGAGATGAATTTGAGCAAACCCTGGGAGAGAGTAGATGAGAGAGACGTGTGGCATGCCACATGGGGTCACAAAGGGTCAGACATGACTGAGTGACTGAACAGCAACAAGCAACAACAGGAAAGGTGCATATCCTGGCTTGGGTGTGGGACTGTTGAGAGGATGTTCAGCCCTCATGAAGTAGAAGAAATATACACTGCAGAGTCATCCTAGGCAGTCAAAGGGGAGCTGTCCAGCACCGAGGAGATGGTCTATCCTCCATAGAAGAGAATCAAAGCACTACTTGGAGAAGGAAATGGCAACCCACTCCAGTGTTCTTGCCTGGAGAATCCCAGGGACGGGGGAGCCTGGGCTGCCGTCTATGGGGTCACACAGAGTCGGACACGACTGAAGTGACTTAGTAGCTTAGCAGTCTTCCCTTAACGGGGGAACCTGCCTCTGCACTTAGCATGTGAGTCTTTTTGAATATTAGCAGAAAGAAACACACCTGGAGGGGGAGTTGTCTGAGGACCAAAAGGAGATGAGAATATTGAGTGTAGAAATGGGACTTTGATGTCAGACTGCTCTATTCTGGGTCTTACTGCATGAGGGAAATGAAATTCAATTGTTTTCAGATTTTCCTTCCCTAAATTGTTGATTCTTCTGTGACAGCTCAAAAATGAATGAGTCTGAGTGTTTGGAGTGGAAATTTTGTAGCAGACATCCTTGTTTGTTTTTTAATGCTTCTGCATTAGAAATAAATCACCACCAGAAGAAAAATGAGAAGAGCATCTCGAAAATTCAAGTGTGTGTGTGAGTCAAAAGCTTAATTCTTGTATTTTTTTTTTGCTTGAGTTTCTAACAAAAAATTTACACACTCGTGCATCCCTCCCTCAAAATTTGGGATGTTTCCATGGGAATCTCAATAAACGTTTCACATTCCTACATGAGAGAGAATGCAGTGAAATAGAATTTCACCTTTAAGGCGAGTTTTAGTTGATGGGACCCTTTCCCTGATTACCTGCGTCTCGGAATTGGGGGGTTTTACTACTCATTCTGCATGATGCCTTTCCTGATGACAGTGTCAGAAATTGTGCCCCTCCTCCTAGTAGAGAAGGGACAACAGAGGACGCGATGGTTGGATGGCATCACTGACTCAATGGATGTGAGTTGGAGCAAACTCTGGGAGCTAGTGAAGGACAGGGAAGCCTGACGTGCTGCAGTCCTTGGGGTCACAAAGGGTCAGACGTGACTATCGACTGAACAACAGCAGCCTATTTCTCTGTCCTTCCTCTCCCACTTCCTCGCTGTTTCTCCTTATCACTGAACCCTCATCTTCGTGTAATACACATAATCTTTTACTCCTGTAAAAGACCAGTGAGAGCAAGACTTTGGTCAGTTTTCTTAGCTAATGCATTCCCACTGCCTGGAACACTGTCCCTGGAATACAGCAGATGCTAAATAAATATTTATCAAGTGAGTAAATTGGCAAATGAATGGACAATCCGGTAAGGGAGGTAATATTAGTCCTATTTCACAGATGTTGAAACTTGGGCTCAATAGGATTCTAGAAGCTTGAGCAAGGTCGTGCAGCTGAGTAGTCAGTGACGCTGAATCCAGGCACGGTGTGTGTGTGGCCTGGGAGTCTTCAGGATCCTGCATCCCCAGGCTCCACTTCGCGGTCAGCTTCTCACCAGCCTACTCCCCCTCAGGTGCTCACGGCATTCAGTGTCACAGGAAAGGGGACTCCTTCCAGGGCCCCAGAGAGGGCTCTTGTCTAACACTCAGAAATGAATTGTCTGAGGAGACACACGTGGGGACAGAGCAAGAGACTATTGGGAAGGAGCGCCCGCGTGGAGAGCATCAGGGTGAGGGACCCAGGAAGGCGGCTCTGCCACGTGGCTTGCAGCCTTAGGTTTTATGGTGATGGAATTAGTTTCTGGGTTGTCTTTGGTCAATCAGTCTGACTCAGGGTCCTTCCCAGTTGCAAACTCATTGCTCAGCCAAGAGTGATGCCAGTGAGAAGGATTCTGGGCGGTGGTAGGACACCTGGCATCTCCTTTTGACCTTTCCTGCTTTAGTTCCGTGTTTCTTATGAGGACCTCTTGTTGTAAAATAATTCACACAAATGGTTACTATGGTGCCTGGTCACGTGGGGGTTTCAGTCAGTGTGTTCCCCTAACATCAGGGCTCTTTTCCTCCCCCTTCAATAAATTCTTTCTTGAAAGCCGATCGCTGAAGAATTGATGCTTTTGAACTGTGGTGCTGGAGAAGACTCTTGAGAGTCCCTTGGACTGCAAGGAGATCCAACCAGTCCATTCTAAAGGAGATCAGTCCTGGGTGTTCATTGGAAGGACTGATGCTACAGCTGAAACTGCAATACTTTGGCCACCTCATGCAACGAGTTGACTCACTGGAAAAGACTCTGATGCTGGGAGGGATTGGGGGCGGGAGGAGAAGGGGACGACCGAGAATGAGATGGCTGGATGGCATCACCAACTTGATGGACATGAGTTTGAGTGAACTCCGGGAGTTGGTGATGGACAGGGAGGCCTGGCGTGCTGTTATTCATGGGGTCGCAAAGAGTCAGACACGATTGAGCGACTGAACTGAACTGAGGTAAGAAATGAAACTCAAGGGACTTACTGTCAGGTGGATCAAGATGAAGTCGCAGTTACTCCTCCCTTGGAATGTTTGCATTCTGTGGGCCTTTAACACCTTCCCTCGGGCAGCTGGTTCTAAAGGTGCAATTCAGGTTTTCATCAACACTTCAGTTCAGTTCAGTTCAGTGGCTCAGGGATGTCCGACTCTTTGCGACCCCACGGACTGCAGCACGCCAGGCCTCCCTGTCCATCACCAACTCCTGGACCTTACTCAAACTCATGTCCATTGAGTCGGTGGTGCCATCCAACCATCTCATCCTCTGTCGTCCCCTTCTACTCCCACCTTCAATCTTTCTCAGCATCAGGGTTTTTTCAAATGAGTCAGTTCTTCGTATCAGGTGGCCAAAGTATTGGAGTTTCAGTTTCAACATCAGTCCTTCCAATGAACACCCAGGACTGATCTCCTTTAGAATGGACTGGTTGGATCTCCTTGCAGTCCAAGGGACTCTCAAGAGTCTTCTCCAGCACCACAGTTCAAAAGCATCAATTCTTCAGTGCTCAGCTTTCTTTATGTCAAACTCTCACATCCTTCTGTCATCTCTCTAATGATACTATCGAAACATGACTTGGAAGTCTTTTTTATCTTAAACACTTTATCCCTAAAACCTTAGCATGAGATAGACCTTTTCCTTGGAAAGCAAACTTTCCTGTCTGCCAGGTTTCCTCTGCTGCAATTTTCAAAGTGCAAATACTTTCTCAGAGGCCTTTTGTCCTGCACTCCCTCCTCGAGGTTAGAATGATATTTCAGATCCAGAAATGGGAAGAGAATTTTTCCAATTATGTTTTTGGTGTTTTATTATTCTAACCAATCCATATAAATGCAAATAGGGAATTAGGAAGATTCCTCTGCAATAAAACCTTCTTTCTTCCTTACACGATGGACATCATGATGGCCATGAGCTTACTAATGCAGTCGCTGGTTTTCAACTTTGCAGAGGGAAGTGATGTCTATCGGCCTATCTAATTAGCTTCCCCACCAACAATGCTAGGAAGATTTTTTAAAAAGCCCCAAACCAAAAAAACACCATTTTCCCTGACAATCACCTGTCAGATTTTCCACCATTTCTTGGGAGCACTTTACATCTCCTCCATGAAGCCTCCTGGGGCTGTGGGGCCTGTCTGTGGGTAGGTAGTGCATGGACTCCCTCCTGGCACTTCCAGATGCCCCAAGGAGAGTCCAGGCTTGTAGCGGAGGATAGGGAGAGTGGAGCTGCCCGTAGAAGTGCCAGGGCAGTTCTAACGCCGCCTTCATCAGGATATCGTGAACAGTAAACAGGATAATGCATATCAGATGTCTGGCACATGATATGTGGGCTTCCCACTAGCAGTAAAGAATCCACCTGCTGATGCAGGAGACAGCAGAGGCGGGTTCAATCCCGGGTCGGAAGATCTGCCAGAGTAGGAAATGGTAACCCGCTCCAGTATTCTTCCTGCTTGGGAAATCTCGCGGACAGAGGAGCCTGGCAGACCACAATCCATGGGGCTGCAAACAGTCAGACATGACTGAGCACACACACATGTAGTGTGTACTCACTAAGTGCTAGCTAGTACTCTCATATGCACTTTAAATTAGATTTTAAAGATATACACAAATGTATATTGAATGTGCCACCAAATTTATAACTGTAAATTTTTATTTCCCATAAATATATTTTCCTTAAATCCATGTCTCTCTTCAGAAGTTTGATATTTTCAAGAATGATAATAATAAAAAAGCAAAGTTGCCCTCATAGACAAAAAGGCCAGGACCTTAGGGACAGAAAGCAAAAGGACACAAAGATCCTAAGTCCTAAAATACATTAGGACTTGTTCATCTCATTTGTGTCTATACTGACAGAGTGAAGTGAAATAAAACAGTTTTCTTGGTTAGAACGTCCTTAGCATTTTTTTATGGAATTAAACGTGCACATACACATTTATTAAGGTTATGCATTTGAGGTAATAACTAATCAACTGATGTTGCACTATACTTTTTTTTTTTTAAAAAAAAAGGAATGTCAAGAGTTTCTATGGAAGGGACGACTGGTCTTCTCTGGAGCAGGAGCGATTGGGGCTTTGAGGAGCACAGATTGGGAGAACTGACTCACAGGGACTCCCCGATCCCCGTAGCAATGCTGGGCCGTCAGTAGTTTTCCGGTTGTCTTGATCTTTACCGGCAATATTTCTGTGTTTTAAGATTTAAAAAGAAGAAAAATTTCCGAGACAAAATAATGATCCATGTCTAAGTTTATTTGATGGAAAAGGGTGGCAATAGTTAGATCCAGAGGGCTCTGATCATATTTGTTTCCGGTGTCAATCGACTGAGAAAAATACACTTGTGTCATGAGCCTTAACTTTGCTCACTCTCACAGGAGTTTTTTAGAAGCTGAAATAACACATCCCCAAAGCATTGGCCCAGCTAAGCCATTTCAGAAAACCATACTGAAAAGAAAAAAAAATCAGTATTATATTACAGGCATGGGGAAAAAAATCATACCATTTTCATCATAGTAAAAATACTCATACTTTTTGGTCAATTTAAGATCAAAGCAAATGTGTCTATCTCTACTCAGGCAAGCTGCTAACTGATCACATAAATATTTTATTCTCTCACAGTGAAAGTTTGACACGGGCTTACATTTTTTAAAACTTAATTTACTCTGTACCAGTAAGGAGAGGGAAGATATTTAAGAACCGACAGTGTACCAATACTTAATGATAAAGATATAACTGACTTTTAGCACGTTAGTCACACTATACAAGATTTGAGATTACTTCCCAGAGTCCTTTTCACACTTATTCATGATTTTGCTCTTCGAAAGGAAGTTTTTTTCATCCCTGTGCCGACACCATTGCGAAAGGACCGTTTCATAAGTGTCTTCTCCAAAATTGGCTTTAGAAAATCTAGTCCCTCTCTCCTGTCCATCCTGGTTGGGCAGCTGTTCAGCAGAATGACAAAGTAATCAGATTTTCCAGACACCTGGCAATTAAGATGGGGGAGAGGGAGAGAATACAGCTTTAGGGTTCAAAGCTTATTTCAATTGTAACAATTTTCAGAATCTTCTGCTGATAAATACAATATAGCCAATATTCAAAGAGGGTTTTGCTAAAACACTTTTAAAATATAGACTTTAGCAAAATACAAAATACTGTTTGAAGCTGTCTACCCTCTTCTCTAAATTTTCTACTACTTATGTGATTGCAGCTATTCAGTATTTGCATCGTGCACCCTACAGTTATCTTGTTGCTATTACTTTATAAAGAACCTTTCAAGTGGCACTAATTAGTCTTGGGAATGTTTTTTTTAATTCACTGAGAAAAACAACCCGTGATAACCAAACTCCAGGTTTCAGTTGCAGCCACTTTCCTTCTGAGGCCTGCCCTGAGTCACTTTCCAAATCTCTCCACAAGGATGTCTTTGAACTTGAGAGTTGACATCTTTGTCTCTTTACTTTGGCTCAGTTCCACCAGGGGCTCAAAGGCCTGAATGATGTAAGATGGTATAGGGGGCACTAAGCTGTGAGAGAAACAAGTCTGAATTCTTAGAGCTCAAGTTGGCCATCGAGAACACTCAGTTCAATCTCATACTTTGTAGACGGAGAAGCTAAATAAAGACCTGAGGAGCATGATGGGTAATCTCTGTGCTACGTGCTTATTTGAATCAGCTGATTTTAACCCCTCAAAAAGCTTTATGAAGTTGGCACTAATACTTCCTTGCTTATTTTTTTTGCTAAGTCACTTCAGTCGTGTCCAACTCTGTGTGACCCCATAGACGGAAGCCCATCAGGCTCCCCCTTCCCTGGGATTCTCCAGGCAAGAACACTGGAGTGGGTTGCCATTTCCTTGTCCAATGTGTGAAAGTGAAAAGTGAAAGTGAAGTCACTCAGTCATGTCTGACCCTTAGTGACCCCACGGACTGCAGCCTACCAGGCTCCTCCATCCATGGGATTTTCTAGGCAAGAGTACTAGAGTGGCTTGCAATTGCCTTCTCTGTTCCTTGCTTATGCTGCTGCTGCTGCTGCTGCTAAGTCACTTCAGTCATGTCCGACTCTGTGTGACCCCATAGACGGAAGCCCACCAGGCTCCCCCATCCCTGGGATTCTCCAGGCAGGAACACTGGAGTGGGTTTTCATTTCCTTCTCCAATGTGTGAAAGTGAAAAGTGAAAGTGAAGTCACTCAGTCATGTCCGACCCTTAGCGACCCCATGGACTGCAGCCTACCAGGCTCCTCCACCCATGGGATTTTCTAGGCAAGAGTACTGGAGTGGCTTGCAATTGCCTTCTCCGTTCCTTGCTTATACTTTCCCTTAAATAAGGAAATTAATTACATGGCTTACAGGTGAAGCAGGACTTGAATTGAGGCATCAGACTCTAAGCCCATGCTTTTCAACCGGGTGAGAGCTACAAGAGGAAAGCGGGCTGAATGCTTTTATTATAGATAAAGAACATTCTAAAGAACCAAGAGCACACGCTTCCTCTCCTGGTACAGGAAAACAAGTTTGGTTTGGGGTGACTTTGCAAGTTGACTTGGGACCAGAGTACATCCCAAGATCCTCCACCCCCCATTGGGGTGGAGGCTCCCTGAGGGGTCCAGCAATCAAAGCCCCCAGAAAAACCTTTCCCACTGGTCTCTTTGGGAATGCATGGGCATTTAGGAATTTTAGATCTGGAAATAATCAGAGAATTTTAGAGGTATTGGTCATATTTGTCATGGGAAAACCAATCAAAAACTCTGACACTCTGTCTTACCCTGTGAGAATATCTAAGCATGATATAATGCCATCTATTTTAAATTTCCAACAACAAGGGCCTATGAGTCATTTCAGGAAGGGAAATACTCCCATTCTTTCCAGCAATTCTCATAATTCTACATTTACATTGTGTGTATATATATATGCATCAATCCTAGTTACAGCAATCCCAAAACATCAGTGTGTGTGTGTGCTCAGTCTTTTGGTCATGTCCAATGCCTCTCAACTCCATGGACTATAGCCCATCAGACTTCTCTGTCCATGAGACTTTCCAGGCAAGAATACCGGAGTGGGTAGCCACACCCTACTCCAAGGGATCTTCCCGACCCAGGGATCAAAACTGTGTCTTCTGCATTGGCAGGTATATTCTTTACCACTGAGCCACCTGGGAAACCCAAAACATCAGTAAACATCCCTAACAAGATACTTTGCTGATCAATGAAGGGAGTCCTTGTCAGAGAGACTCATTAACTGCATAATATGGTATATTTGCCTGCTTGATAAACTTTATGAAGTTTACAACAAATATAAAAGCTTCTATGTTCTTTGCATAATCCCTCACCCTAAACAGTCAAACTGGCACCATTACTATGTGATGCAGTTATAATGAGAACAAAATTGTCACACGAAAAAACAGAAATATGGAAAATTCAGTGAAGGAAGAAGCATTTCATTTATGGACAAGATGATCTCATAAGAACAATAGAAGAAAGAACATTCTTAATTAAAAAAAAAACATGTACAAGTGTCTTTGTTCAACAGAAATGTCATGAACAAACCTTCAGGGAAAGAATAGAACATAATTAGGAAGGCATTTGAGAAAATATACTAATTTGTGGGTTGTTACTCATCTATTTGATCAATGTGTTGTCTTATAGAATCAATGACTAAATTAGTGTGGGATGCTCATAGGAGAAAACCAGGAAAAAAGAAACTAGATTAAGTAAACAAGAAATAGAAAAATGATATGCAAAGATCGGTGAGAAGACTCATAATGTAAATAGCTAGATCATTATGTTGGGACATATAGTTATTGTTCAGAATTCATGTGGCATCTCATTATCTTAAAAGTGGCTTCATAAATTACACTGACTTCAGTCATGTAATGCCATGTTAAGTTTTACTGAAGCAGAGTTAAAGCATAAAAAATCTATGAATGACAAAAGATATTTTAAATTTTTAAACAAAGTATTGATATAACACAACTGAAATATCATATAGAAACAGTATTAAAACTTCCAAAGAAAGAAAATGTCATTTTCTGAATGTCTTGATCAGTTCAATGAATACAGTTAGGAGTTCAATCAATATTCTTCAATAAAAATATGAATTAGTATTTTATATTATGTTTCATTGAGAACTGACATATTATCTATATCCTGTATCTGAAAAAGTTACCATTTTTGTAAAATTAAGAAATTTGCTGCTTTTGAAAAATAATCCATTGTATCTTTAATATAGTTTCGAATGTAAAATGTTCACTTTGATTATGAGTTGATGCATGTGAAACAAACAATTTATCATGAGCAAAGTAACTTAGGTTTTACATTGAAATTATTTTCTTATGCAAGGCCGACTCTTAAATAATTCAAAGCAAAGTTTAATATAGCCTGTATTACTATTGTAAAAATCTTCCTTTTTACTTAATTTTATGGTTACTCATATTTCTTTCATTGTAAGCTCTAATAATAAAGGAAATAACTTTTGTTACATATTTCTAGAGAGTATTTTGAATTTACATACTTTTCAATTTTAGTTATTTAGTCAACCATCAAAAATAGAGGCAAAACTCTTACCTTAGAAGATGAAATTGGATGACACCAAAACACATGCATTGTAGAAATCAACAGAAATAGAACAAGATTGAATTTTAATGAACTGCAGAGTAGGAAAAAAAATTCAGAAAAATCTTATTCAGGCAAGTATAAATTAAAAAGCATATACAAATTCAACATTTTTCTTTATGGAAAAATGCAATCTCTTACCTAATCATTCTGGACTTCCTGAGATCTCTGCAGATGGGTGATTTTATTCCCAGATTCCTCTGTTACTATCAGATCCTCCTTGGGTGATCCTTTTATACCAGAAAAGTTCAAGAGTGAAAATGTCATCATGTCCCATCATAGGTGACTAACTGATTCTGGCTGAGGCCTTTTGTTCCTCTTAAGTTGGAAAAGGACAATAACATATAGGCGTTGTCGTTGACCTACCAACTATTGACTTTATTTAAAGTTTGCCATTAAAAATGCCCTTCAGAAGCCTTGTCTTCTAGACCAGAGGTCTCGAAAGGAACCAGAAGTTTGTTTAACTCAGAGTTTAAACATTTAAGAAGGATGACATTATTTCCTTGAATATCCAGGCATTTATTTTCAGAGAATAATGCAGAAAGGATCCTTACAGGAATAAAGAGCATCAACCCAAACAATGTGCATACATTGAGTTTTCCACAGCAGATGTCATTTTTTAGGACCTCTGAGATTAGAGGAGGGAAACAAATGTCTCCCACCCCCTACTTGCCACTCATCCTCCAGATAAAGGGAAGGCACAAACTTTGCCCCCTTTCCTTTGTCATTGTTCAGTCGCTAAGTCACGTCCCACTCTTTGCGACTCCATGAACTGCAAAACACCCAACTCCCCTGTCCTTCACTGTCTCCCAGAGTTTCCTCAAATTCAAGTCCATTGAGTTGGTGATGCTATGTAACCATCCCATCCTCTGCCATCCCCTACTCCTTTTGTCTTCAGTCTTTCCCAGCACCAGGGTCTTTTCCAATGAGTCAGCTCTTTGCATCAGGGGGCCAAAGTACTGGGGCTTCAGCTTCAACATCAGTCCTTCCAACGAGTATCCAGCATTGATGTCCTTTAGAATTGACTGGTTTGATTCCCTTGCAGTCCAAGGGATTCCCAGGAGTCTTCTCTGGTACTGCAACTCCAGAGCACGAGTTCTTCAAGAGCACCCAGCCTTCTTCATGGTCCAGCTCTTACATCCACCCATGACTACTGGACAAACCATAGTTTTGCTTCCCCAAAGTCCTGCGGCCAGAGTTCTGGGAGGGCCTGCCTGCCACGGCCGCTTTTTTCTCTCCAGGGCATGAAGTTCCCCAGGAAGCCTCTCCTGACCTTGTGTACCACATTAATAAGTGGCATCCACATTAATGATGGGTGTACATTAATGAATGGATTCGGGCGCACTAAGTGTGAGCAGATGTTGCTGAGGCTTACAATGGAGGGAAACACCGAGCAAGGTGCTGCTTCCTGCTTGGGTAACTAGTATTGGCTCTTGAGACAGAGCCAATATTTTTGGAATACAAAGCAATGGAGGAAAATCCTTGCCTTCTCAAGATCAGCATCTTTTGGAGGACAAAGCTGTCCTATGTCTGGGATCTTCAATGCCCACTGGCCAGTGCTTCACCCCTTTCTTTTAGGAACTGACCGGCAGTATGATTCTCACGTGATTTACAATCACACAGTCACACTCCACCTTCCACAAGGAAAAGTAGTCAACGTGACTCTCAAGAGAATCCAAAAATTAGTGCCAGGTTGGGAGCTGGGGCATCTGATCCAAAACCTTTGGTAGGCCTTTTGGAGACATTCTACAGAGACTTAAGACACCAAGTGACTCAACACCCATGGTTCCTTTTGGTCTCTCCTTCAGTTCAGTTCGGTTCAGTTCAGTCGCTCAGTCGTGTCCAACTCTTTGAGACCCCATGAACCACAGCACGCCAGGCCTCCCTGTCTATCACCAACTCCCGGAGTTCACTCAAACTCATGTCCATCGAGTCGGTGATGCCATCCAGCCACCTCATTTTCTGTCGTCCCCGTCTCCTCCTACCCCCAATCGCTCCCAGCATCAGAGTCTTTTCCATTGAGTCAACTCGTCGCATGAGGTGGCCAAAGTATTGGAGTTTCAGCTTTAGCATAAGTCCTTCCAATGAATACCCAGGATTGATCTCCTCTAGAATGGACTGGTTGGATCTCCTTGCAGTCCAAGGGTCTCTCAAGAGTCTTCTCCAGCACCACAGTTCAAAAGCATCAATTCTTCGGCAATCAGCTTTCTTCACAGTCCAACTCTCACATCCATACATGACCACGGGAAAAACCATAGCCTTGACTAGACGGACCTTGGTTGGCGAAGTAATGTCTCTGCTTTTTAATATGCTATCTAGGTTGGTCATAACTTTCCTTCCAAGGAGTAAGCGTCTTTTATTTCATGGCTGCAGTCACCATCTTCAGTGATTTTGGAGCCCAAAAAATAAAGTCTGACACGGTTTCCACTGTTTCCCCATCTATTTCCCATGAAGTGATGGGACCAGATGCCATGATCTTCGTTTTCTGAATGTTGAGCTTCAAGCCAACCTTTTCACTCTCCTCTTTCACGGTTTCTCCTTAAACCCAGCTAAAATTTCAAAAAGCAACAGAGAAAATCAGTGAAACCAGAAGCCTGTGCTTTGTAAAGAATTTTTTAGCTAGATTGGCCAAAGAAAAGAAAAAAGAGAGAAAATACTTAAATTGTTAGCATCAGAGATGAAAGAAGCAGGATTGCTACCGACAGTTTAAAACATTAGAACTATGAAGAAATACACGGGTACTCAGTCTCTTGTAATAATTTATAATGGAAAAGAACTTGAGACTAGAAAGAAAGGGAGAGAAGATGACATTTTGCTGAGTGAGGAGAGATCTCTGAAGCAGGCCTGAGAAAGGTGTCCACTGAAATGGAGTTCGGCAACAGACCCTCAACAGACTTGCGTATTCACGGAACGTGTTACCGTCGGATGTGGTCAAGGTGGTACTAATGATGAGGATCTCTGGAATGTTAAGAGTCAGTTCAATCTCACCTCCCCTCCCCAGTTCCCCTGTACAGACACCTTCTGCTTTGTTAGACGACC
The DNA here is from genome assembly GCF_049115385.1 of Moschus berezovskii. NCBI lineage: Eukaryota > Metazoa > Chordata > Mammalia > Artiodactyla > Moschidae > Moschus > Moschus berezovskii. The sequence goes on along the minus strand of NC_142471.1, from coordinate 92,971,113 downwards.
ATAGGTTTATCCTGAAAAGAGGGTAAGGCAGGGGACCTCCTGATGGAGTGACTCAGGTACAGTGGCATTATTGAGTCCTCTCCCACCAAAAGGAAGGTTAAAAGGCATTTTGCTCAAAGCCGAGACCTATGGATCAGTTCTCTGACACAGGTCCAAGCACACCATTAGCTCTTTACCCTGGAGACAAGTGAAAGGAACTCGTCTCTGAGGTCCACCCTGTGTTGTAAGTGTCTGATGCATTTCAACCAGGATCCGATGGTGGGGGAGACAGAGATTTGAGCACCGAGTGAGTGAAGTGAAAGGCGCTCAGTCGTGTCCGACTCTTCGCGACCCCATGGACTGTACAGTCCTTGGAATTCTCCAGGCCAGAATACTGGAGTAGGCAGCCTTTCCCTTCTCCAGGGGATCTTCCCAAGCCAGGGATCGAAACCAGGACTCCCGCCTTGCAGCTGGATTCTTTACCACTGGGCCACCAGGGAAGACTGGATGCCTGGAATGTGGGGTGGAATCCTGGGGTATTGTGGGGCAGGGGGACGAGACTGGAGTCGGGGTATCTAGAAAACCCTGGAGACGTTGGTTCACAGGGCTTTGCTTGGGACCACCACCTCCTTTGGTAACTGTGCCTGTCATGTGATGTCCATGAGAGGCATTTCTGGCTCAGCTGGAACCTGCAGAGACCCATCGTCAACACCGAAAGGGCAGGTTAGTGCTCCACTCAGCCCTGGAATTTAATAGACTTTTCATTGAAAGTTTATCCTCTTATTTGTCACAATGCAACCATCTCTGAGTCACCCAAGCCCTTTTCACATATTTCCTCATGGCATCAGTGTGAACGCCGGAGGGAGAAGGGACACATTCTTCTTGACTTTTTCTTCTCATTGGTCAAACCTGAGGTCGAGACACGTGTTCAGAACCATGTTTCAGAAGTTCAAGCACATCATGTATTTTGGACAGAAAAGATCAACAGGAGCTCTTTCTTTTCTAATTTCCAGTACTTCCTTCCTGTTATGACCCCAAGAAATGTCCCGGAAGCACCACCTTGATCACTACTGCATTTGGCTCCTTGCTGAAAGCAGGACTTGTAAATGTGTTAAAATGATTTTAAGGGAATAAGTGACAAGCTGGAAAAGGTCATCAGCTCAGATTAATTTAGGGTTTTGGTGTCTTAAAAATAATTCTACAATTGATTCCATTGTCCCTAATTATAACACATATTAAGCCCTGCATCTTTTAGCATATATGGAAAAATCAATTTCATCTTAACGGCTTCTTAATTCATACAACTGCTCTATCCTCTGAAAGTATAATTATAATGCAGAAAGTGGCTGAGTGCATTTTCTCGTTTTATACCAGAGTAGGGGAAATAAAGGCTTAGGCAGAGCTTAGGTTAATTTATTGAAATAAATCATCTCTCTGGTGCCTGGTTGCTCTTAAAATGCTCTGTTAGAGTTTTCACTTGGGCGTTCAGAACAGGCCCAGTGTTGGAGACCGAGGTTTTGTGGAAATAAAAGGCAAAGACAATTCAGAAGGTGCTGGTGGAACAAACAGTGCAAGCAAGTCTCCTTGCTTCAGAGCATCATTTCTTGGTGTCAGTGCTGTTGATATTTGTAGCTGATGGTTTTTGGAGGTTGTTTCCTGTGTGTTGGAGGAGGTGGGAACAGCCTCTGTTCAGTAGAGATCAGTAGAACTGCCCCCTGCCGCCTGAGCTGGGACAACGGAATATGTCTCTAGACACTATCAAATGTCCCCTGGGTAGGGGAACCAAACCACCTCCATGGAGAACCACCGTTTAGAGATAAGTTCTGCTCACTCTCTCTCCACGGACATGGAGTTCGTGGGCGGACATATATTTCACAAGCATGGCATCACTGTCAGGTGACGGTATGTTTTTCTTTCTTGGTGATGCATAAAATAGTGGTGCATCTTCTATGGATAAAATCTTAGGTTCAATGGAATAGTACCTACTTTTAGAAAGGAACTGTCAAAGGCAGTATTTGAGGCATGTTACTTAATATTATATGTTCATTTAAATAAGAAGAAGAACTGTTAAAAAAAAAAAGATCTTCACGACCCAGATAATCACGATGGTGTGATCACTAAACTAGAGCCAGATATCCTGGAATGTGAAGTCAAGTGGGTCTTAGGAAGCATCACTATGAACAAAGCTAGTGAAGGTGATGGAATTCCAGTTGAGCTATTTCAAATCCTGAAAGATGATGCTGTGAAAGTGCTGCACTCAATATGCCAGCAGATTTGGAAAACTCAGCAGTGGCCACAGGACTGGAAGAGGTCAGTCTTCATTCCAATCCCAAAGAAAGGCAATGCCATAGAATGCTCAAACTACCGCACAATTACACTCATCTCACACGCTAGTAAAGTCATGCTCAAAATTCTCCAAGCCAAGCTTTAGCAATACGTGAACCGTGAACTTCCAGATGTTCAAACTGGTTTTAGAAAAGGCAGAGGAACCAGAGATCAAATTGCCAACATCCACTGGATCATTGAAAAAGCAAGAGAGTACCAGAAAAACATCTATTTCTGCTTTATTGACTATGCCAAAGCCTTTGACTGTGTGGATCACAATAAACTGTGGGAAATTCTGAAAGAAATGGGAATACCAGACCACCTGACCTGCCTCTTGAGAAACTGTATGCAGGTCAGGAAGCAACAGTTCAAACTGGACATGGAACAACAGACTAATTCCAAATAGGAAAAGGAGTACGTCAAAGCTGTATATTGTCACCCTGCTTATTTAACTTATATGCAGAGTACATCATGAGGAACACTGGACTGGAAGAAACACAAGCTGGAATCAAGATTGCCAGGAGAAATATCAATAACCTCAGATATGCAGATGACACCACCCTTATGGCAGAAAGTGAAGAGAAACTCAAAAGCCTCTTGATGAAAGTGAAAGAGGAGAGTGAAAATGTTGGCTTGAAGCTCAACATTCAGAAAACGAAGATCATGGCATCCAGTCCCATCATTTCATGGCAAATAGATGGGAAACAGTGGAAACAGTGGCTGACTTTAATTATTTGGGCTCCAAAATCACTGCAAATGGTGACTGCAGCCATGAAATTAAAAGATGCTTACTCCTTGGAAGGAAAGTTATGACCAACCTAGACAGCATATTAAAAAGCAGAGACATTACTTTGTCAACAAAGGTCTGTCTAGTCATGGCTATGGTTTTTCCAGTGGTCATGTATGGATGTGAGAGTTGGACTGTGAAGAAAGCTGATCGCCGAAGAATTGATGCTTTTGAACTGTGGTGTCGGGGAAGACTCTTGAGAATTCCTTGGACTGGAAGGAGATCCAACCAGTCCATCCCAAAGGAGATCAGTCCTGGGTGTTCATTGGAAGGACTGATGCTGAAACTCCAATAGTTTGGCCATCTGATGTGAAGAGCTGACTCATTTGAAAAGACCATGATGCTGGGAAAGATTGAAGGCAGAAGGAGAAGGGGATGACAGAGGATGAGATGGCTGGATGGCATCACCTACTCGATGGACATGTGTTTGGGTGAACTCCGGGAGTTGGTGATGGACAGGGAGGCCTGGCGTGCTGCGATTCATGGGGTCGCAAAGAGTTGGACACGACTGAGTGACTGAACTGACCTGAACTGAAAAATGAAATGAAGCAAAAGTGTTAGTTGCTCAGTCGTGTCTGATTCTTTGCAACCCCATCAACCAAGCCTGCCAGGCTCCTCTGTCCACGGAAGTTTTCAGGCAAGTATACTGGAGCAAGTAGACATTCCCTTCGCCAGGGGATATTCATGACCTGGGAATCGAACGTAGGTCTCCCTCACTGCAGGCAGATTCTTACTGTCTGAACCACAAGGGAAACCTAATTAATAATGAAGTATGCTCTTAATTTTTTTCACTTATATACATTCTTAGTTACACACTTCTGCACCTTGTCCTATTTTTCTTACACTTTGGTTTTATTTTAATAATACCCTGAAGTTGTTCTTAAGAAGGCAGACGTCATGTTGGACATAGTGTCATCATATCATAAGTGGCATTTTTATAAATAAATTCCGTTAATCACTGATGTGATATCTCCGGTATATTACTGATGCACCTGGTGAACAGCAGCCGGAAGCTGCCTTTATAAGGAAGCCCCGTGAGGAGAGGAAAACCTGCTATAAAGCACCTTGCTCTGCCAGAGACTGGATGCCTCCGGAAAGCGTTTTCGGGAATGATCTTCACAGCAGCCAACACTTCATTTATGAATTCATCCAAGAATCAGTGAAGGCCCACTCTCTTCCAGGAAATGCATGAGTTTCTGGGGATGCAGCCATAAAGAAACCCCGCAAAGGATAAACGCAGAGGGGAAAGGACAATTCCAAGGTCAGGGTGGGGTGGGAGCAGCCCCTAACAGAACTCGGCCTTGACTGTGAGGAAGGGCAGAGCACCATGTGCCCCCAGGGGACAGGAAACAAGCACGTGGTCATCTGAGGACCCGAAGGCGGCGCAGTCTGGTGACCACAAGGATTCACTCGGGAGGGCCCAGGGGTTCCCCACGGGGCAGGGTGTGCACATCCTGCGCTTGAATCTAGGCTCACAAATGCTGTCAAGCTGGGGAGGAGACCTAATCGGATCTGTGCTTTAGAAGAACGATCCGGCTGCCAGGAGTAGGTGGCATGGGAAGACGGGGCATCGGGACAGAGAGGCCCCCACCCCACGGGTATAGACGGGATGGTGGGGCTGGGCACCAGGGTGGCGGCCCTGGAGCTGGAGAAAAGCAGATAAAACTGAGATGTTTGGGAGACAGAAATGAGTGGACACAGTTAATGACGAGACGGGTGGGGCAATGGGGTGACTCAGAGCGATCTTTTTCACCAGCTCATCATAGCTGCTCAGAAATGCAGCACCTCCAAAGGTCAGCAGTGGCCAAGGCTGACCACATCCTCCCATCCTCCCCGTCCCTCCTCCACCCCGCTCCTTCTTCTCCAGAGTCTCTAACTGCACAAGCGTCCAGCCTCTGTTACAGCCACATCCTCACCATCCTTCACCCTCATCAGGGCCTCTCCTTCTCCGCCACCCAGCTCAGAGCCCACAGTCCATCATTACAATGATGCTTTCCCTCAAAAGCATCCCCCCTCTCACAACTGGCAAAACTCCAACCTTGAGTGAATCCATGTGACCCCGTCTCTGAGCCTCACTCAGGTTATAACCATAGCAAAACCGTACAACAGAGGTTCCCGGTCTCATGGAAGACTCTATGACCCTAGATCTCCCACGAGCCCCAGCTCCGCCCAAGCAGCATGATGCATCTGTAAATAGGCCCCTCCTCTCAGTATGTCAAAAGGAGATTTCATGCCTTCTCTCCTCTAATGCTCTTATGGTCCACGGTCCTATTTTACACCGAACCCCCCTCCCCCAAACACACACACATACACACAAATCTGTATGTGGGTGTGTGCTCAGTCGTGTCCGACTCTTTGTGGCCCCATGGACTGTACCCACGAAGCTCCTCTGTCCATGAAATTTTCCAGGCAAGAATACTAGAGGGGGTTGCCATTTTCTACTACAGGAGGATCTTCCCAATCCAGGGATCAAACTCAAGTTTCTTGTGTCTCCTGCATTGGCAGGTGGATTCTTTACCACTAGCACCACCTGGGAAGCCCATACAGAATTTTGAGCTCATGGTTTTTTGCTGAGAAAGCAGAGGCAGAGTCGGGCTCTCTTTGATCTTTCCACTATGAAAACCACTGACTCCCTCATGTCAGTACCCATGCCCTGACTCTTGCCTTGCTGTGATGGAGTAAAGTCCTTGCTCCTGTTGGGGGCCAAACCCCCTAACTTCTCAGGAATTTTGTGCCCATGGTTCTCTCCCCTCACTCCCCTGCATTCTCTCTGGCTCATAGATTACTATCATCAAGCCCTAAGTCCCCTTCCTGCTCCCTTCCTGCACCTTTCAGAGGCCATTTCAAAGATGGTCTGAGTGTCGTAAAGAGGGAAGCAGATGGGAGGAAAAGGACCAGGCTTTGCCCGACCACTGGTACTGCAGCCACCCCCACTGTGGTGCTCTGGGCCTGGGATGGGGCACACATCCCCCACAGAACTTTGCCTGGGATCCCCAGTTTAAAGGCTCAGAGTGGAAAAACGCTCAGCCCTTCAGGGTTGCTGAGCAGAGAACCAAGGACCCGATTTGCTGAGTGAAGGCTCTTGTCTGTAGGCAGCCATCCAGGACTCGTAATTCCCATAAATCCTAGCTCTCAGGATGACCCTGCTGACTATATTTTCACTCTTAACCTCTCTCTGCATCCTTTTCCCCCGAGGTTTAGACATCACATCCATAGATTCTACCATCTAGTTTTTATGAGCACCATAGTTATTTTCCAACTATATACCCATTTAAACTTTACAGTCTTTTATTAGGGTTGTATTCATGGACAAATAAATACAAGACTCTTGAAACTTTATCTACTGGAAGCTTCTGCCTCTGCCTACGAAACGATGCTGATCTCCCAGCTCAACGAATTTCAAGTCATTATCTCTGAGAGTTTTCTAAACTTCAGGTCCCTAAACAGGATGAAGATAAATGTCGATCTGAACCTCTTGTTATTTTGTGGATTTTGTTTTTACGTTTTTGAAAATTATTTTATTGAGAATTCTGAAGCTATCAATGAATATCAATGAATGAATACATATAATTTCCTGCGAAAAGGAACATTAACCTGATTATAAGTATGAAATCTACACTACATATATTTTGGGTTTGGGACAGATGACTTACGATCCGTATGCCACAGCAGTTGCGTTGCCATAGTGCATATTTAGGCTAGCTACTTACATACAGTCACCTGTGAACATTTCAAAGGTGTCTAACTAATATCTTAGCCATACGACTAGGAGCAGATGCTGTAATCCACTCTTGAACAAATGAGAGGTTTTGGAGCCCAATGAAAGCATCTCATTTGCTTTAAATATGTGTGTCATTTCTCTTGACTGACGTTTAGTTGAGAAAGATTTGTGATACAGGTCAGATGCTGGCCACGAGGAAAGGTAAATACCTGAGAAGAGTAGGGAGGAAGGAAGAGAGACAGGAAATGTCCGGCTTGGATTTGTTCCATCCAGCTGCTGATCCAGCTGGGCAAGAGAGCCAGAGGGCACGATCTCTCCCCCAGGACAGAAGGGGCCCCACCCCATGGCATGACGAAGAGACTTAGGCTTTTTCCACATCCTCGCCAACACTGGTTATTTGTGGTCTTTTTGCTGACAGTCATTCTGAAGTTGTGAGGTGATATTTCATCGTGGCTTTGGTTTGTATTTTTCTGGGGATCAGTGTGACCAGAATCTTTTCATGTGACCATCAGCCATCTCTATGTCTTCTTTGAAAAGTCTATTGAAGTCTTCTATTTTTAAATCTTTTCTCTTGCTGCCCACCCATCTTTTCTTTCTTAAGGAACAGGAATGGCTTCCTTTTGCCTACATTTTCTGAATTGTAAAGGATTCCCAGAATGATACCGTGGTCCTTCTTAAGACGGCAGTCTCTCTGCCCTTCCCCAGTGCAAGGGTGAAAGAGAAACAGTGAAACAGAAAGAGTGATGGGTTATACAGGTTACAGTTTTGGTTTCCCTTATTGAACATTCTCAAACTATACCCCAGCTGTACGAGGCTGGAAGACCAGGGAATATCCCTCCGAGTGGGGACCTGACGTTATTTCATGTGCTTGTGAAGAGACAGTGATGATGGGAAAATGTACTGAAATGGACTAAACTGGCCAAGTTCTTTACAACTGGCTTCCATTGCTGAGACACCTAGTTGAGGTGGAGGAAAAAAGTATTAGGAAGTATCGGGACTCTTTGATTGGCAACAAAGAATTCTGGAATGTCCTCTTGATCAAGGTGACCTCAAAGATGTACTGATTGTAAGGCAGCGCCCAACGGTCAGAGCCGATGGGGTTCAGGATTCTTGACTCCCTGCTCTGTCCCAGAGCCCCACCCACTGTTCCCACAGCCCCGTTCCTCCTGTCGCCCAGTGGGACCCTGAGGGGATTTGCTGTGAATCAATCATTGAGCCTCCGTTTGCTCTTTTTTTCATTTTCCATTTGCTCTCAAACTTCCCTCGGAAGGAACCAAACCTCCCCCCGAGATAGGCTGGGACCTGGGACCCTTTGCTGCCAACCTTGCCCCTGGACGCACCTTTCCTCAAGCAACAAATACAGAGAACCTTTACTGGACTAAAAATAATTGTGTGCATGCACAGTTTGGGCAAACTCTGGACTAAAAGATGCAAAGACCAAAAAAACCCAATGCTATGTCTGAAGAACCAGGGGGAAAACACTGGGTGTCCAGACCAAAAAAAAAAGAAGGTACTGCACATGCCCCCTGCATTGGCCACCACCAAAGGAGTGGGCAAACCACCTAAGCCAGCCCTCCAGCCTGACCCCTGGATGCACCCCTACCCTCAATCCATATAAGAAACAAGCTAGGTCCCCCTTAGGGAGCAAGCAAGGAAAGCTGTTGTCTGTTCTTGCTGCCTCTGCTACAGCAGGGGCCCCAGTAAAGCCTTGCCTGAATTTCTTGCCTGGCCTGTGATCAATTTCTGTTTTGGGGGAGACCAAGAGCCCTAGTCTGCATCACTGTTTCCTCTGAAACTAACTACTCCTTGGGTCTAGTGCTGGACTCTGCTTTGTCAGGTCACTTTATTTCCCAGTGGCTGTCCCAGCAGCCCCCTGGAGCTCACTGGGAATAGGAGGGGGAAGGTGCCCCCCATAAAGGAGGCCACTGCCCCCATAAAGCCCCACCAATCACCCCATTCCTTTGACGGAGAGAACTCTGCTGGTCTACCTCAGAGTCTGCCTGCTCAAGAAATTGGCAATAAAACCCGCTGTGGGAAACATTGCCAGTGAGAGGGGAAAGGCTCAAGCCTGCAGAAAGGAACCCGTTAGGGCACCACTGTCCTGCTTCTCCCGTTGCGCCCCTCAGCCAGGAGGCAGGCTCTGCCTGCTTGGGTCCCACCATAGCCGTTCCTGCTGTGCCCATCCTTGTGCCAACCCTCTAACAGTGTTGGAAGCTATCCTGGCTTCTTGGTGCTGCTTCCACCTTCTCTGAATGTATGTGTTACAATCAGAAGATGTGATCAATCAGGGAGGTTAATCAGCCCTTCCCAGGCGGCAAAGTGTAAGAACCCACCTGCCAATGCAAGAGACACAGGTTCAATCCCTGGGTTGGGAAGATCCTCTGGAGGAGGAAATGGCAACCTATCCCAGTATTCTTGCCTCGGAAATCCCATGGACGGAGGAACTTGGTGGGCTACAGCCCAAGGGGTTGAGAAAGGTCAGACACAACTGAGCTCATGGCGCACACACACACACACACACAGTCTTTTTAATAGTTGCATATCTTTTTCTTCTTTTAAATTCAGGTTTATGGGTGAATCCTCAGCATGGAGCAAGGGTGGCCTATGATGGGAGGATTTCCACCTATAGGATTGAGGTAATCCACAAGGGAGGGGCCCAGAGAGGAAACGTTTCCTGGCCCACTGGGCAGCGAGAGCTAGGAGGACCTTGGAGCAACCAATTTCAACCCCAGAGTCAAATAACAACCACGAATAATGTGGTTTTGAAAGATCTTTTAGGACTATTGAATTCTACTCTTCTGGGGATTATTTTACTTATTTTCCATGAATGCCCTTTGAAGACTTGCCCCATTCAGCCTAAAGCATCAACGCGTCTATGTGGCAGATCATTCATTTCCTTTACATTCATATATGTGCTCCTGGAGGAGGGCAGGGGATACAGCCAGGAAACAGGACAACCTCAGAGTGTTCTGAATGTGACTTCGGGCATCCAGGTTGTACCACCTCTTCTTGGCAACAACTAGAGGACCTGAGGGTCTGTCCCTGTCTGCCAACACAGATGGTGATTTCACAGGCTGCTCTGAGAGATTCTAAAGGAAGTTGTTGCTTGAGAAAGATGTCAGCATTACAAAAAAGACACCTGTCAAAGATGAAACCTCGTTACACTCTGGAATAAAGAGCTCCTTTGGAGTCTCAGCTGAGTGTGTGATAAACATGTAATTTCTCAGTGCAGCCGCAAGAATGAATTTCCAGTAATGCTGTGCAAAAGCAAAGTTGCAGGAACGTGAAGAACATATTATCTTTTAACTTAAATGGCTAACACTCCCTTTTTCTGAATCCCTGCTGTGTCAGGTCCATGCCAGGCGGGATGCAAGCTTCATTCTGTCACCATACCCCAGTGTGACAGTCCTTGCCACCTCAGGTATCACAGGGGAGCACCCAAGGCCCATATAATGAGGGTTATAAGAGATGGATGTGGGCCCTAGCTTCATCAAACCTGGCGAGATTGTGCAGGGCTCAGAAGTCAATGGAGGATTTGAACATCTATGCCTGGGACATGACTGGGTTGACCCAGCAACTCAGCAGCAAGAATGCATGATCAGCAAAGTAGGACTAAGCAATGCTGCCCTGGGGGAAAATGGCCATAAGAGAAAGTCAGATTGGCCTGGCTGGGTCACAAGACCTTACTAGGTGGGTTCACAGAAAGCAAGAACAGCTGCTTCAGTTGTTCACCCCCTAAATCATATCCGATTCATATCCCCTGTCCCCCACTATCTCCTGGAGCTTGCTCAAATTCATGTCCTTTGAGTCACTGATGCCAACCAAGCATCTCATCCTCTGTTGTCCCCTTCTCCTCCTGCCCTCAATCTTTCCCAGCATCAGGGACTTCTCTAATGAGTCAGTTCTTCACATCAGGTGACCAAAGTATTGGAGCTTCAGCATCAGTCCTTCCAATGAACACCCAGGATTGATCTCCTTTAGGATGGACTGGTTGGATCTCCTTGAAGTCCAAGGGACTCTCAAGAGTCTTCTCCAGCACCACAGTTCAAAAGCGTCAATTCCTCGGCGCTCAGCCTTCTTCATGGTCCAGCTCTCACGTCCGTACATGGCCACTGGGAAAACTGTAACTGTGACTAGACGGACGTTGGTTGTCAAATGCTGCCTCTGCTTCTTGGTTTGGTTTGTCACCGTCTGGGTTTGCCACAGCTCTCCTTCCAAACTCAACATCCCATCAGAACCACCCGGAAAAGGGCGGGGCCTTCCCCAGGAGCCAAGCAGAGTGCTGTGAGCACAGAAAGCCCAGGGACCCACGGCTGCCAGTGGCACAGACAGACTCAGAGAGAGCAATCTCCAGCCTGGGATGCAGCAGAGCACAAGGCCATGAGGACTGCCTGGGGCCAGGTGGCCCTGGAGGACCCCTGTCCTGCCGTGCCCCAGCTCTGCGACCCTTGACAAGTGGCCTCACCTCTCTGTACCCCAGTGTCCTCATCTCTAAAATGCAGCTGATGCAAACTCCAGCAACTGTCGTGTAAACTTGTGGTGGTGGGGGGAGCTTTAATACAAGTACAATGCTTAGAACAGCACCTGGTACCCCATGACAGGTTGCTATTACTCTCACAGTCTTGCCTGAGATGCAGGAATCGCTGAATCATTTGTGGAGTCCAGTGCAAAATGAAAATGTGGGGGTCCTTGTTCAAAAATAGTGGGAATTCCCAGACAACAACAGTAAACGGGGACTTTTCAGGGGGCTCAGTGGTAAAGAATCTGCCTGCCAGTGCAGGAGCTGCCAGAGAGGTGGGCTTGATTGCCAGGGGGGGAATATCCCCTGGAGGAAAAAAAAAAGTATTCCACTCAGGTATTCTTGCCTGGAGAATTCCATGGACAGAGGAGCCTGGTGGACCCCAGTCCATGAGGTCGCAAAGAGACGCAAGTGAGCACCCATGTGTGCACACACTCACACTCACACAAACATATATATGCAAACCATGGAATACTACTGAGTCATAAAAAGAATGAAGTTTTGCAATTGTACCAAATAAACGGACTGGGGTGGTACTTGCTAAGTGATAAGTCAGACAGGGGACAAATCCTGTACGATACCACTTTCTTGAAGAATCTAATAATACAAGTATTGAATATAACAAAAAAGAAACAGACTCAAACATACAGAAAACAAACTGGCGGTTACCAGTTGGGTAACACTGGTAAGGACACTGGTAAGAGGGGAAGGACAGCACAGAGGTGGACAGAGGAGTCCGTGGGGCTGAAAATGGACACAGCAGTAGATGGTCACAGCAGCCCTAGGGCCCCAGGAGCAGGGGGCCCCGTGGGACTCTGGGGACCACACACACGTGAATCCAGCCCCGCCTGGGTCACACGATGGGCAAAGCTGGAATTTCAACCCTGGACCATCTCCTACCACACCTGTGCATCTTCTGCCTCCCTGCATTACCTCTCTGTACGGTTTATCCTTTTCTAAAGAACTACCTCTAGAAAATAGCTGGGTCCTCTTGGGAGTCCAGGAAACAAACATCAGAGGCAGAGCACGATGCGGATAACAGCCCCTGGCTCTTTGGAAGGAAGATGAGCAGCCTGACCCTGAAAACCGTGGACATACTGAGATGTGGGCTTAGGGCCGAAAGCAGCCAGACCACCTTGAAAGCTCTTCTGCTTGCGGTTCTGTGGGGAAACCTGTGGGCAGAGTTAGATATGACGTGATGGGAAGAATGCCAGGTGGAAGGAGAAAGGCCAGCGGGAGTTCGGCCCCCACCATCTCAAGGTGACACTCTTCATGAAGAGGTGACAGGCAAGAGGAAGAAGCCGCCGAGACTGTAAATGGCAGTGGGAGTCTGGGGTTGATGCCTATCTTCATCTGCTAAAGGGTCCCTGAAAGAAAACAGAGGTGTCACAGCCGCACACTCCCAGCCAGCGTGATGAGCCTCGTCTGAGTCTCAGCCCCTGGCCCAGCCTCTGCTCTCGCGTGGACACTCGGCCAAGGCTCCCAGACTTTCCTGGGGAGGAGGCATCCTGTTCTCGCCCCCTTTGCCCTAAGTCCGAAACTTACGCCTCGCAGTCATCGTTTTCTGGATACTTGATGGTCAGGGCACAAGTAGTGATCTGGGACAACTTGTTTGAAAGCTGGGAAGAACCAACGCATTTCATCCTTCTCTTAAGCCCGTAATTTCTGAGTCTCAGCGCTGACTGTCACTGGCTAAACTCCCCGGTGACCACACGGTTCCTTTTCCGTGCCATCTTCCCGGCTCCCCACCTAACTTCAGGGCTTGTTTTTCTTTCAACTATGAATGAGGAGTCAGTCCTTTGTAAAAAACTGAAGTCTGTAGATACTTTTTTACCCCAAACACCATCACATGGAAAAAAATATAGACTGAATCTTAATTCCAAGTTTGAGAGAATAGGAAGACTATTGCTTTGCATTCCCTCACCGTTCAACCATTTAGCCTTGGACGGTGCTGACTTTTAGGAAGTGGAAAAAATCGTTCAGAATCAGGGCTGGGAATTCAGTGGGGATGTCAAATAGAGCACTAGTGTTAGGATAAAGAATGAGGCAGGGCTGGAAGCCACGAGAGATTCTCTGGAGTCTCAGATAACGTGGCTCTAAAGAGCAGAGCAGCCAGCGGTTTGAGCAGTCCCAGAAACGCTGGAAAACGAGAGTCGACTCAAAAAGCAATGATTTTGAAAGGGTGTGGCACTCTCCTGTATGCATCGGGTCAGTGTTATATTGAAAAGCACCTCCTTACCCCGTTATAATCATATTTTATTCAGTGTCTGAATATGGCCTGTGGTGATGATTAGTTAGTTCTTTAAAAATGTGATGTACTTTTCAGAGTTTAAAAACCAACAAAATAGCACCTTATTCAAGCACATTGGTAATCACCAATAACAACCTGGGGTGTCGCTAACTCCTTATTGCTGTGATAAAGTAGAAATTGGATCATACACACACACTTCATATTGCTTCATTATCACAGCACTGATACAGCTAGGAGGCAGGAACGTCTTCTGTTGATGTGGCATGCACAGCATTTTTGATCCAGCAAAGACTAAATCTGTATTCAAATTGGCAACAACCAAGAATTTTCACTCTTTTCTCTATATTGTAGGTCTTTGACATTCTCAAGTCTGATTTTCACATTGGAGCGCTAATCTGTGATTTCAAATAACTGCCATATTATTGATATTTTCTTCTTTTAGTAACACTTCACAGCTCACAGTCAGGACCATGTTTTCAGAGCATCTTCATAGTGTAGGTGTGTTCGGCTTCCTTAAGCAGTGCTACTCTTGTGACTCTGCCCACACGCTGGGGACTCCGCCCACAATGGGACTCCACCTACAACGAGGACCCATTCCAGATAGCCTGGCCAACTGGGACACCCTGCCCCGTGCCCCACAGCTACACCTAACTTCCTCTCAGGAACACAAGGACAGCTTGAGACAGTAAGTAGCTTTTCAAAATATGCCAAAAAGATGAAAAAAGACACCTTCTCCTACATTTAATTTGTCTCTTCTACTGATGAGGATTCTCTGACAGTCAGATTCTCTGACACATCTGACACCTGTGAACCAGGAGAAAATATTAAAGATGGTTTGTCCTCTCAGAGGGACCCTTTGCCTGATACAGAAACCCACTGCCTATCTGCCTCTGGGAGCTTTTTCTTTTTATCTGCCCAAGGAAGAGGTGCTTTATTCCACCCTGAGGAAATTTGAGCATTGGAGTTCTATTGCTCATTTGATGGGACAGCGTCTCTCACTCCTAGATTCTGTGAGTTCAGTTTCTTTCCTTTCCCTGAGGAATGTTTTGCCAACCAGAGCTTTTAGCTTTTTGCACCATGTTGCAGAGTTGGAAAGAGGTGGGGTGTGTCCACCGAGCAGGTGTGGAGAGGCATCTAAGCAGAGAGAAGCCAGGAAGCAAGGAGCATGTGAGACAGGCAGGTGGAAGAAGAGGGAAGATCCTCAGGCACCGTGTAAGCTATTCACACTAGTGAGTGCACAGGTGAAGACTTGAGCTGGTTTGAAATTAATTTCTGGTGACTGAGTGGGTACTTGATCTTCGGAGATCAGGTTCTGAGTGTTATGGCTTCAATAGTGATCCATTTCCAAGCCAGTCACCCTTCCCTCCTTCAATCTCAATCAGCCTCAAGCTCTATCTGAATGCGAGCTCTGTCTTCGGATCTCTGCACCCACTTGACCTTGTCATCTTCTTTGACATTGTCCTACTAGGGCTTAGGGGACTCAGTGGTGAAGAATCCACTTGCCAGTGCAGGAGACGCAGGAGACAAGGGTTTGACCCCTGGGTTTGCAAGATCCCTGGAGGAGGAAATGGCAACCCATTCCAGTATTCTTGCCTGGAAAATCCCATGGACAAAGGAGCCTGGCAGGCTACAGTCCATGGGGTCACAAAGAGTTAGACATGACTGAGCAATGGAGCACACACAAAGACACACACACACACACACTGCAAATGACCGTCATCTTCCATCTGGATGATGAGAGCAGCCTTCTAATTGTTGTCTCTGTTGCCACTCTCTAGGCCAGCAGGTACCACGGATCAAATGCAACAGACCTTGCCCAGGCATCATTCACAGGCTGCTCCTGGTCAGTGGTGACTCTCCTCCCACTTTGGTGAGGAAGGGCCAACATTCCTTCCATGTCAGGACTCCAGCTTCATCTGCGTCTTGTTGCTGCTTTGAAGACTTTGTCCTGAGATGGCACCCATCATGCGTTCACTAGAGCTCGATCAGAGGGCTGGAAGAGGGACCAGAAAGGAATCCAGGAGAGGAAGTGGGTTTGGATGAAGAACAGCCATCTCTGCCTTGGTGAAAACAGTGAGGTTCCCTGGTCGAGGAGAAGGGTTCGCAAGCCAACCTCAGCTCTGTCACTACCCACCTGAAAGGCCCAGAGCACCCCACTCTGAGGGTTTAGTTTATCAATCACGTGGGGGACTGTGATGATGCCTAGGTTCTAAGAAATCATGGTCAATGTTCATTGTGCTTCAGAACCATCCAGAAAGGTTGAGGCAGTGCTTTTAAAAGCGGGGCCTTTTGTCTCTGCTGTCATGAGATCCCTCTCTCTGGCTGTCCCTTAAAAAAATTCCATGATGGAAATTGCTAATGAGTAGCATTAATTATGAAGTTCTTGTTTGCTCCTAAATCTGTAAGCTTTCACTTGTTGTCGCTTCCCCTTATTTTTATACCCATATAACCATTCCCAGTTGGAATTTTAAACACAGGTAATTGAAAGTGTATCTTGTAGTTGGGTAATAAGTGGAGAGCTTGTCCATCTGTTGGCAGAGAAGGTAAGTAGTGTTTACCTCTCCATTGAATCTGCCTTCTTCAATTTGGTTTGTAGATGGCACCATCTGTTTCCAAAATCTACTTATCTGAGTTGAGCAAGAGGGTAATAACCTTCCCGGGCTGGATTCAACCGCCCCTCACTTCGGCCCAGCCGCCATCCTCCTGTCTCATCTGCAAGAAAGATTGACCATGAACAGCTGGGATCTCAGGCCAGCTCAGCCAGGAGAGCATGCTTTCCTCCAACAAAGGGAATGTGTTCGGCTCCCCACAAAACCCTCAATTCAGGGAGGAAATAGGCTGGGAGAGCACACTGAACTGGCAAATCCCAACACATTTCTGTTTCCCGGGAAACTAGTCTCTTGGGGAGCATGTCCTGGGATCAGCATAGACACACTTTGTATATTTTCCTCTCAATGATATTCCCATCTTGCTGACGTGAAACATATTGAGAAAACCATGACATTTGATAAAACTTGGATGGCAATCCACTAAATCTGATTAACCCTTTTTAGCATTAACTGTCACTTCCTGCCACCCACTGTGATGCTGAAAGCTTTAAGCATGAGTACAACTCATTTCAAGTGATAGTACAACCTCTCAGTTACAGGGCATCTCACTTTCCAGTGTATATGGAGAGTGGGGGAGGTGGTGGGAATAGGGTTTAAACCATCTGGTGTCTTAGCAAACCAGAAAGAACTTCGTAAGATAAGACAGCTGGTTACAAATCAAGCCAAAGAAAGGTTTGGGGAGAATTAAACTCTTATCGATTCATTTAGCTGAGTTATCTGTGAACAGCGATTAAATATGGGAAGACTATTAAGAGGAGAATTACTTCATTGAAATCTGTATGATAGTCAATTCATTCTTAAACACAACTGGTTAAGAATCTGGGGTCATTACTGCTGCTAAGCAGGAGGAGAAGGGGATGACAG
This sequence comes from Moschus berezovskii, assembly GCF_049115385.1. Taxonomy (NCBI): domain Eukaryota; kingdom Metazoa; phylum Chordata; class Mammalia; order Artiodactyla; family Moschidae; genus Moschus; species Moschus berezovskii. The sequence goes on along the minus strand of NC_142471.1, from coordinate 92,954,058 downwards.
AAGACGAGATGGCTGGATGGCATCACTCACTCAAAGGACATGAGTTTGAGCAAGCTCTGGCAGATGGTGAAGGACAGGGAAACCTGGTGTGCTGCAGTCCATGAGACTGCAGACAGTCGGACACGACTGAGCAACTAAATAACAGCAATAACAACCAGAGTCACAGTTGCCACTTTATCAACAACCCATGCTACATGCTCATTTAAGAAAATAATAATAATAAAAAACAGTATTGGTGTGCACATAACTTTTCAGGTATTTTTCCCCAGATTGTCAACTACCAGTGTCTGTATCCCATTGGGCTTTCCAGGTGGCACTAGTGGTAAAGAACCTGCCTGCCAATCCATTAGACATAAGAGACGTGGCTTGGAAAGATCCCCTGGAAGAGGGCATGGTGATCTACTCCAGTATTCTTGCTTGGAGAATTGCATGGACATGGAAGCGTGGTGGGCTACAGTTCATAGTATTGCAAAGAGTTGGACATGACTGGAGCAACTTAGCATACACACATGCACGTATCCTACCTAAAAAATTAACCTGTACACTTTATTTTTTTTTATTGGAGGCTAATTATTTTACAATATTATATTGGTTGGTTTTGCCACACATTGACATGAATCCACCCCGGGTGTACATGAGTTCCCCCCCTGGAACCCCCCTCCCACCTTCCTCCTCCCTTTATCCTCCCTCTGGGTCATCCCCGTGCACCAGCCCTGAGCATCCTGTATCATGCATCGACCCTGAACTGGTGATTCGTTTCACATATGACAACATACATGTTTCAATGCCATTCTCCCAAATCATCCCACCCTCACCCTCTCCCTCAGAGTCCCAAAGACTGTTCTATACATCTGTGTTTCTTTTGCTGTCTCGTATACAGGGTTATCATTTGCATCTTTCTAAATTCCATATATATGCATTAGTATACTGTATTGGTGTTTTCCTTTCTGGCTTACTTCACTCTGTATAATAGGCTCCAGTTTCATCCACCTCATTAGAACCGATTCAAATGCATTTTTTTTAATGGCTGAGTAATACTCCATTGTGTATATGTACCAAAGCTTTCTTATCCATTTGTCTGCAGATGGACATCTAGGTTGCTTCCATGTCCTGGCTATTATAAACAGTGCTGCAATGAACATTGGAGTACATGTGTCTCTTTCAATTCTGGTTTCCTCAATGTAACCTGTACACTTTAATGCCAGAGTTAGATCATTGTTATTTGTACATCTCCAACCTTAATAGGAGAGGCTTCAAAATTTTAGAGACTGGTTTAAAAAGAGCTCACGTGGGACTGGGAATATCCAGCAGAAGGACATAAACAATGGTGAGGTTCGTTTGAGTGAACAGTGAACAAAGCAGGTTCACTGTTGACCCTGGGGCTCCCTGCTGTGAAAACAGGAGAGAAACCAGACAAGGCTGCTCTCCAAGGGGACTGGCAACATGCACAGGAAATTCTGGTTCTACTTAAGTCTGTATTTCTATTGCCATACTCTGAGAATAAAACAAACACATCTATAAGAGGCGTACAATGTGCCAAGCACTGCACCAGGTACTAGGGAATAAAAAAATCTTTGTCCTGGTTTCTGTCCTCAAAAGATTTGTAATCGAACTGGAGAGAGGTATGCAGAAGGGAGATGGGTGGTCCAAACCCCATGAAAACGCCAGAGGGAAGGGAACTTTGTGATGTCACTCCTACCCCTTGTGCCCAGTCAGACAGCACTAACTGATCATGGCACTCATTTTGTCTGAAATGAGTTGTAGTTGCTGGTTTGTTTTTTTTTTTTTTTTTTTTTTGATGGGGCGGGAAGAGGGGTTGGTTGCAACTATAATTTATATAAAAAAATATTTGTCTCCTTGGAGGGAACCATGGTAAACCAACTAGTGTCCTGCTTGCATTGCTTCTTTGCTCTTCTTCTCTGGGAAAGGTAGAGAGCTGAGCATGGTTCAAACTGCATCACTTACTTAACCTCAGAGAAACTGGCACTCCCTGTTCGCTCCCTGCTTACCTGGGGCCTCACCAGAGTGAAAGAAAGTGAAAGTGTCAGTCATCCAGTCAGGTCTGACTCTTTGCAGCCCCACGGACTCGCCAGGCTCCTCTGTCCACGGAATTCTCCAGGCAGGAATACTGGAGTGGGCAGCCATGCCTTTCTCCAGGGGATCTTCCCAACCCCGGGATCAAACCTGGGTCTCCCGCATTGCAGGCCAATTCTTTACCATCTGAGCCACAGGGAATTCCATCTTTGCCTTCAACCCAGTGTCCTGCTCAGGTAAAACTGTTGTCCTTTCTTTACCCACATTCTGGGCCCCGATCTTCACAGTTAGCCTCGTGATGCTGGTAGGAGAACAATCAGTAGACTTCCTGAATCTGGTTGGCAGCGCTCATAGTGTTTCCCACACATGCCGTTTGCACGGGTCATAACGCAGCGGGCTAGGACTTTTCCCAGCATGGACCCCCACCCAGGAAGTCATTGATCGGCTGCAGTTGTCGTGTACAGGGACATCCATGTGCCACCCCTGGCGTGGACCGTCTGCTGGGTGGAGGAGCTCATGCCTCTGTGGGTTTGTGTTCACTGATACTTCAGAGGTCAGTCTGCCCACCTCTTTAGAGCTGAAGCAGAGGTGACAGAAAGGTTCAAGCTCTCAGGAACAAAGTAGCTGAGTGTGGAAGAGTTACTGTGACTCCTCTGGGCGAGTTCAGATTCCCCGATGCAGGGCTGGGGAGGTCTGGGAAGTGGTTGCACTCTGGGTGAAAGATGAGGCCACTTGTTCTTTTCTTCCAACAGAATTCATTGTATTTTTTAAATAGAATGTAGCTGATCTGCAGAGTTTCAGGTGCACAGCAGTGACTCAGCTGTGCATACATATGTATGCTTTCTCATGTTCGTTCCCTTACAGGTTCTTACAAGATCTTGAATCCCTGTGCTATGCAGCAGTTCCCTGTGATATATGCACAGGTCCTCGTAGTTCATCTATTTTAGACATAGCAGTGTGTATCCTTTAAAACCAAATTCCTGGTTGAATCCTTCCACCCCCACCGCCACCTTCTCCCTTTGGTAACCGTAAGTTTGTTTTCTGTGTCATCGGGTCTGTTTCTGTTTTGTAAATAAATGCATTTGAATCATTTTGAGATTCCATATGTAAGTGATATATGATATTTCTCTGTGTTTGACTTAATATAACTATCTTTGCTGCTGCTGCTAAGTCCCTTCAGTTAGGTCCATCCATTTTTCTGCTAATGGCATCATTTTGCTCTTTCTAATGGCTGAATAATATTCATGTGTGTATGTGTGTATGTACACACCACATCCTCTTTATCCATTCATCAGCTGTTCTAAGTCATTTGGGAGGAGATAAGATGAGCGAGTATGAACTGAGTCTCCATAAACAAATTCAAAGATGAGCAGAGAGAGTAGTCTTATCTGAAAGGGGCAATGTCAATGTTTCATCAAGCTTCCCAGTCCTACCACTTGGCAAGGCTAAAGTATGATCCTTGGGACAGAAGTGAGGGCTGAGATGGCTGTGTTTTGACCTTGAAAAACAGATATCATAGCAGGAAGTGAGACACTCACATTTTGCATAGACCAGAGGCCAGAAACCACCAGACTGGAAAGATAATGGGTCCTTGAGATTAGCAGACGCTTATCTTAGGAGCAGAAGCTATCTTTGAGAAATGTCCTGAAGAAATTCATTCATTCAGCAGATAACTCCACAGGCAGACCATAGTGGCAAGCAAAATAGACCTGGATTCTATACTTGGTGGAGTTCATATTCTACTGCGAGAGATGGCATTCTTCACTCACACCCACAAGTGGTGACATGCCACTGGGTAATATTTTGATATATTTCTGTACTGCTTTTCTATGGCTGCTATAATAAATTACCACAAATGTAGTGTCTTAAAAAGCAATTCAAATTAATTTTCTTAGAGGTCAGAAGTCCAGAATGAGTCATAAGGGACTAAAACCAAGATGTCAGCAGAATAAGAAAGAAGAAAACACTGCCATTTGCCACCACATGGATTGACCTAGAAAGCATTATGCTGGGTGAGATAAGTCAGAAAGAGAATGACAAATACCTTATTTCACTTATATGTGAAATCTGAAAAAGCTGGACTCATAAAAGCAGAGTAGACTGGTCACTACTAGGGCTGGGGGAATGAGGGCATTGGGGAGATGGTATTTAAGGGGAAGAAATTTGCAACCAGCTGATCAGTAGGTTTTGGAGATCTAACACACAGCACAGTGATTCAGACAACAATACTGTAAGTGAACTACAAAGCTGCTAAGAAACTGGATCTTAACTGTTCCTGCCACAAAAGAGAAATGAGTGTCATGAGATGTGATGGACGTGTTTGTTAACTCTACAGCAGCAATCATACTGCAATATACAAAGTATTGACTCAGTGCCTTGTACACCGTAAGCTAACACAAAGCTGTATGTCAGTGGGGCGTGCCTGTGTGCTAAGTCGCTTCAGTCTTGTCTGACTCTTTGCAACACTACGGACCATAACCCACCAGGATCCTCTGTCCTTGGGATTCTCCAGACAAGATTCTGCGGGCAGTTCTCCAGGAGTGGGTTGCCATGCCTTCCTCTAGGGGATCTTCCCAACCTGGGGATTGAACCGGGTCTCATGCAGCTCCTGCATTGGCAGGCAGGTTCTTTACCAATAGCACCACCTGGGAAGCCCCTGTATGTCAATTATATAACACATTTTATTTTAAAAAGGTATCGGCAGGGCTGTGTTCCTTCTGGAGGATCCTGGAGAAGATTTCTTTCCTTTGCCTCTTCCAGATGCCCCAATTCCTCAGCCCGTGGCCCCTCCCTGCATCCTCAGAGTTTATCCCTCCAAACATCCTTTCTGTTGTCTTGTCTTTTTTATCTGACTCTGACTCTCCTATCTCACTTTTCTAGGGACCTTTATGACTACATTGGACCTACTCGGATAACCCAGGAAAACCTCCTATCTCAAACTACACACCATAGTCACCTCTGCAAAGTCCCTTTTGCTCTTAGGGTAACGTCACTGGTTACAGAGATTAGGTTACAGGGATGGTCATCTTTGGGCAGCCATTATTTACCTGTAATAATAACTATATGTTTTCCCTTTTAATTCATTTTACTTCTTCCCTCTTCTCCATCACTCAAGCAGCAAGAAGGGCTTTCTCTATGGCAACCCCCAACAAAAGAAAAAAATAAAAGTAGCAGTAAGAAGATAAGAGGAAACTGAAGCATATGATGGTCTTGAAAGCTGCAGTGTTCAATTCCAAGGGCCAAGCCCTTGAGAGAGAAAAGCTGATTTGAATTCCAAAACGCTTCATTTGGAAAACCAGAAGCTCAGTTCTGAAGGATGAGAGTGCAATGTTAATCCATATATAATAGATGAGAAGGAGAACTCACTTGTTTCTGTCCAAAAGTGGATAAAGTCTTGCCCAGCTGGTCACAAGAGAGAGACCAGAGATGACTGGCATGAATTTAGGTCCCTGAGAAGGTCACAGCCCTGTGCCCTGCTAAGGTCAAAACCCCAGAAGATGAGTGGGCGGGATGAGCAATCAGTCACCAGGTCCCTGTGGAGTTGCCCTCAAGTCTGTCTGAGGTTCGGAGCAGCCAGGGTGGGCATCTCTCCAGGCTCTTATGCTGTGCACCCCACGTGAGGCAGGAGGGCACCTGAGACATTGTTTCCCTCCAAATGGGAGTGGAAGGGCCTGGAAAGGAACTGATGGGCCCCATGGTCTAGGAAGAAGTGGGGTCAACCTTCAGAGGCAGCTGTTGACACACCAGGAAAGGACAGGAAGGATGAGCCTCAACCCAGGAGAAATCAGCAAGGAGCAAGGCCGCCCACCCCGGCCACACCCCAGGGACACTGCGGCGGCTCCTGCCAGATGGTATCTGGACCACCACCAGAGAGTGGACGCAGGGGTGAGGAAGGGGACCCCGAGTGCTTATTCTCAGACTCCGTTCTGACCACAGTTAAAGCAGAAGGTAACTGGGCTACCTTTAATGGGACTAAGGGGAAATGGGCAGGTGATTTAGGTTAGAGAGAACCCCTAAAAGTTAGACCTTGAAACCAAGGGTGACTCAGGTCTCGACGGGTTGAGAGAGGGTCACTCAAGAGGAATGGGTGAAAGGGGTCCACTCACGGGGAATGATGCTGAGAGACTGAGAAATGGGCGGCTTTTGCATCGTTTCATCATCTCCGGCTCTCTGATCCCATTTAACAATTTTTGAGGCATCAACCCTGTGTCTCGTCCGTACCCAGGCGGAGAGCGATAGTAACCAAAAGGAACTGATGGAGACTTGGCTGTGGGATGTTCACTCGGCCCAGAGCTCTGTGTGCATCATCTCACAGGCTCATCGCCTTAGGTCTAGGAAGTAGACTCCATCACATGTCTGTTCTGCATATAAGGACACTGAGGCTCCGAGAAATTGTCACTTGCCCAAGGTTCCACAGGGAGACATTCTCTATCCGGCCAGAGTTTGTGGCTGGAGTCCACAACGAAAGAGGTCTGTGTACACACTGTTCTGAAGGGGGCAGCTGGCCAGGTCCACGCAGAAAGCCAGTGGGGAGGAGGGTTTATTTCCCCCAAACCCCCCAGGCCTGGTGATGCAGAACCACATCTGGACCTCAGAATCTCGCCAACCATTCCCTGCTCCTGACATTGGTGTGCCTGCTTGGGGTGGGGGGCAGTTCTTAGAGTTTGTGAATAAACAATGCATGATTTCCTACAGCGCCAATATTTCTACAGGATTTAAGAGAGACCAATGAAGTATTTAATTAGAAAACAATTTTAATGTTTTCTTAATATGATCAAGCATACAAGACGTTTTAGCATAATCAACATACAGACAAGCGGAAGGAAGAGTAGCGAGTCCAAATAAAAGTTGTTATTGTTCAGTCCTAAGTCGTGTCTGATTCTTTGTGACCCCACGGACTACAGCACGCCAGGCTTCCCTGCCCTTCACTATCTCCCGGAGTTTGCTTAAATTCATGTCCACTGCGTCGGTGATTATTCAGTTCAGTTCAGTTCAGTCACTCAGTCGTGTCCGACTCTTAGCGACCCCATGAACCACAACACGAAAGGCCTCCCTGTCCATCACCAACTCCCAGAGTTCACTCAAACTCATGTCCATCGAGTCGGTGATGCCATCCAGCCACCTCATTCTCTGTCGTCCCTGTCTCCTCCTACCCCCAATCGTTCCCAGCATCAGAGTCTTTTCCAGTGAGTCAACTCGTCGCATGAGGTGGCCAAAGTATTGGAGTTTCAGCTTTAGCATAAGTCCCTGCAATGAACACCCAGGATTGATCTCCTCCAGAATGGACTGGTTGGATCTCCTTGCAGTCCAAGGGACTCTCAAGAGTCTTCTCCAGCACCACAGTTCAAAAGCATCAATTCTTCGGCGATCAGCTTTCTTCACAGTCCAACTCTCACATCCATACATGACCACGGGAAAAACCATAGCCTTGACTAGACGGACTTGGTTGGCAAAGTAATGCCTCTGCTTTTTAATATGCTATCTAGGCTGGTCATAACTTTCCTTCCAAGGAGTAAGTGTCTTTTAATTTCATGGCTGCAATCAGCATCTGCAGTGATTTTGGAGCCCCAAAAAATAAAGTCTGACACGGTTTCCACTGTTTCCCCATCTATTTCCCAAGAAGTGATGGGACCAGATGCCATGATCTTCGTTTTCTGAATGTTGAGCTTCAAGCCAACCTTTTCACTCTCCTCTTTCACTTTCATCAAGAGGCCTTTGAGTTCCTCTTCACTTTCTGCCATTTGAGTCCAAATAAATGCCCATCATCTAAATGCACACTTGTCAATAATTCCTTACCTGTCCAGGTAAGTTGTTGAACCATTAAAGCGTGAGTTACACACATCCTGACACTTGAATACTAAATATTTCAACTTGTAGCTCTTGAAAACGTGAACTTTGAAAATAGGGACCTTGATCACAGCTGACAATATGAAGTTCCCGATCTTGTCTAATGTTCAGTCATGTTCATATTTCATCTGTGGTCTCCAAATGTGTTTTATAAGTTGTCTGCTTTCTCACCAGGAGCCCATCATGTTTCATGTACTGCGTTTACTTAGTTATGTTTCCAAATTCTAAAGAATTTTAAGTCTGCCACTTATTTTTATCAGCAGTGGCTCTTTGAAAAGACAAGCCCTATTGCCTTGAATCAATGTCCCATATTCTACATTTGCTCGATTGTTTCCTTGAAGTGTGGCTTAATTTGTCCTTAATTCATAGACTGCCAAGTTTTTACAATTCATATTTTTAATGTCTATGTATCTATAATGTATATATAATCACAAAAATAAGAGGATGCGAATTTGCTTTGATCCAGGTAACTGTGCACGACATGCATTGTCTCATGGAATCTTCACAACAACTTGTGAGAAAGACATCCTGACACTTTCATTATGTCCATTTGCAATGACTTTTATTAGAGGTCAGAAGTCCTTGATGTCCTTCACCTCCACAAAATTTGCAGTGACTTGTCTTTGAAGTGTTTGCTCACCAGTTCACTCACCCATCTTTGAAATGTTCAATCACTTTCTCTTTTTTCCTTAAAAGCATTTAAAGGGGCTAAAATGCACCTGGAATTGAACTCCTTTCTGTGACCAGAGCCCAGGCACACTCAATCCTTATGGCTTTGACCCACGCTGAACACAGATGTTTTGAGGATGAGGCCACAATTACTTACAATTAGCTTTGATTGAAGTATATTTGCTTTACAATGTTGCGTTAGGTTTTGCCACAAAGTGAATCAGCTGTATGTATACATCAGTTCAGTCCAGTCCAGTCGCTCAGTCGTGTCCGACTCTTTGCGACCCCATGAATCACAGCACGCCAGGCCTCCCTGTCCATCACCAGCTCCTGGAGTTTACCGGAACTCACGTCCATCGAGTCGGTGATGCCATCCAGCCATCTCATCCTCTGTCGTCCCCGTCTCCTCCCGCCCCCAATCCCTCCCAGCATCAGAGTCTTTTCCAGTGAGTCAGCTCTTTGCATGAGGTGACCAAGGCATTGGAGTTTCAGCCTCAGCGTCATACATACATCCCTCTTTTTTGGATTTCCTTTCCACTTAGGTCACTACAGAGCACTGAGTGGAGTTGCCTGTGCTGTACGGTAAGTTTCATTAGTTCTCTGCTTTATACACAGTATCAACAGTGTAAATATGTCCAGAGGCCATTTGATAAGCTTTCTAAACTCCTGACATGGGGCACGAAGGCTCTGGCCTTAGCACAGACTCAGATACAGGAACACAGTAAAGCTCATCCTCCGCCGTAGCCCGTGATAATGACTGATACATAGGACATGCATTTCCTCAATGAATGAATGATCATCTTCCAGGTTATTAATTCAGAAAATCCTCAACAGGGCATAGGGTAACAAACGGGACTGCGTTTAACACCTGGCTAGTCCAGGTGTCCTTAAAGAGGGCTTGGCCACCTCAGGAAGGACATCACTGGCCTTACTGTGATCGTGTAATCCTCTCGCAAATATCACAAGATTTCAAACAGTGTATGACTAGGAACAAGTAGCTTTGATGCTTCACACCTTGTCATAGATCCGCATTTATTAAAATATTTCTCTAAATTCAGATTTTCCTCGCACTGTCCTTTGAAATCACGGCACCCAAAAAGCTGACTTGGGAGAATGAAGAGGCGTCAGGTCTTTGTGGAGCTGGAGCATTTGCAAAATGAGTATTGATGAGTCGAAATTCACCCAAAATTCTCGGGAAGTCAGCTATAGATGGCAGCCACGAGGGAATCATGAACTTCTTGCCTTCCCAATAGGATGACAGGTGCTCTGGGATCCCGCAGGGTGGATGCTCTAATCTCATCCTGGCCTGGGGCACTGACTCCACACTGCCCAGAATTAGAAAGAAAGTGAAAAATGAAAGTGAAGTTGCTCAGTCGTGTCCGACTCTTTGAGACCCCATGGACTGTAGCCTACCAGGCTCCTCTGTCCATGGAATTTTCCAGGCAAGAATACTGGAGTGGCTTACCATTTCCTTCTCCAGGGGATCGTCCCAACCCAGGGATCGAACCCGGGTCTCCCACATTGCAGGCAGACACTTTACCATCTGAGCCACCTGGGAAGACATCCATATATATGCATCAAGTAGTGTGCATTTTCAGGAGGTATTACAATATTTTATATGCTTATTTTCTCCTGAGAATACCAAAAAAGAAAGTATTGCAGAAATGCTCTCATTGTTCTTTGATCACTGCTTCCCCAGCAGGATGCCGGGAGGAAAAAAGGCCACGTCTGATTCATCAGTATTTTCAGCAGCAAGAACCTGCAAGGTGTCTGCCCAGCACAGGTCTCATTGCTTGACAAAGCCACGTTGAATACGTAAAGGTTCTTCGGAGGAATTGAGATATAAAAGAATGATTTCTCATGGACTCAAATAGCACACTCCATTTCCTCTGCCTTGTTTGGTTTTTCAAAGGAGAACTCTAGACCCCGTGTTCATTGCTTCTCCTGATAGGCGATCCCTTCAAGAGTAACTAAAGAGGCCTGCTGGCATTCAGATAACCACTTAAAGCTGGAGAGCTTATAAAAGACTCTGATTTCAGGTCTTTGCTCCTAAAGCTTCTGATTCAGCAGACCTGGGATTTTGCTCAGAAATCTCCACTTTTAAATACCTATTGGGATGATTCTGAGCAGGCCTATTGTGGGAGCCACACATTTATTATTATTCAAAGCCAGCTGCAGGGTCAGTACACTTGGAGGGATTCATTCATTGCAAGATAAAAGTTCGATCATCTCAGGCTGTAGCTGAGCAGCTGAGTCGTCTCAGTCCTGGCTGCATATCTGAGTTACTTGGAGGAGCTTTTTAAAAACAGAATGCTCTGCTCTTTCCAAACCACGGGGGTCAGAATTCTCGTGGCAAGGTTTGGGTGTTATTTATGTTTTAGAACTTCCCCAGAAGATTCTAGAGCAGCCAAGATTGAGGACAAGGGAATTAAACAAACATGTTTAAATACACATCAGATCGGACATCAATATGATTGCCTTGTATTGACTTTCCAGGTCATTCAGATTAAAAAAAAAAAATCCTTGCTTGCCATTTACCTTAATAATGTGAAAAAAAGTCGTGTCTGACTCACTATGACCCCACGGACTGTAGCCCACCAAGCACCTCTGGCCATGGAATTCTCCAGGCAAGAACACTGGAGTGGGTAGCCATTCCCTTCCCCAGGAGATCTTCCTGACCCAGGGATCAAACCAGAGTCTCCTGCACTGCAGGCAAATTCTTTACCGTCTGAGCCACCAGGGAAGCCCTTATCTTAATAACAGTTTTTACAAAGTACAGTCTGTACCATTCTGAACTAGTAAGGCTAATTTTACCAACTCCATTTTTACAGACAAAGAAAGTGATGGTAAGAAAGGTAAAAGAAGTGCGTAAGATAGCACAGCTCCCAGTGATGGAATCAGCATGAAGGCTTTCAGCCCCCTGCCCAGAGATTTTGCTCCTGCACCACATAGCCTGCAAGTTATTGAAGATTTACTGCTGAGTTTGGTTAGAGATTATTTGATAATTACTTGTTAAAGGTCCATGTGATTCTTTAAGGTTAGAGATTATTTGATAATTGCTTGTTAAAGGTCCATGTGATTCTTTAAGGTTGACTTTGAGTGGTAGGTAAATGTCCAGGGCAGAGAGGAGAATCCACGTGATCATCTACTCTCATAGAAGACAGCCAGCCAAGGAAGGACTGAATTTTCTGTGATGTCCATAACATACAGAACATATATGATTAAAATATGATTCAAAGAGAAAATATCTTCAAAGACAAGCAGCTAAGGAAATCAAAAGTTTGCAGGGAAAGGAATAAATCACTTAGGGAAAGAGAGAGCAAAAACAAGATAACATAATGTATATATTTAAGATCAAGTTTTCTAATTTACTGCAATCTGTAGTACTCTGAATCTGACTACATTGGGTATAATTATTTCTGTCTAAATAATTTTGCAGGCTTGCAGCATAATAACTCAGGATCACAAATAGGAATCAACTCTGCTGTGCTCACAACACAGCAGTAATTACGTTCTTGAGTTGGTACAGCTCCTCACAGCTCACTGCAAAGTAATTATGTTTTTTTTTCCCTTGGTGCAAAGCATATTAACCTGTGGAAATTACAAACCATGAAGTGTAAAAAGAAGTCTATTTCTAATAGGAAGATACTGAATTTGGCCCACTAAAAATTCCCACCTAAGTGAATTAGCTGGTTCTGTAAGAACTCGCTGAAAGAAACCAGAGGTCAGTTCATCAGCTTCCCACTTGGATGGAGAGCACTTTTCAGTGGACAAGATATGGAAACAGCCACCTCCATGGAAGATCCCCTGGAGGAGGAAATGGCAACCCACTCCAGTATTCTCACCTGGGAAATCCCACCGGCAGAGAGGCCAGGCGGGCTACAGTCTATGGCGTTGCAAAGAGTAGGATACGGCTGAGTGACTGTGTGTGCATACACGTGCAATAAAGATAAAAAATGTGTGTTTTCTCGGGGAGTGTTCCAGATCTATCCAGGTTGACACCCATGGTCTAAGTCATTCACGTTCATGGCTGTATTCTCTATTCTATGAATACACTACCAATTGTTTATCAACGAGTGGTGGCCTTCAGGGAGTTTGCTAAGGTTTGGTGCAGAATTGAGTGAAATGTGGTTGAGGAGAAGCTCTGGTGAGTTCCTGCCTCGGCTGCGATGCTTCACTTCTTAAGCTGGACAGTGCTCACGCAATATTTGTTGTGTTAGCTTCCATATCTTTGGTTTATCTGATAGAATTTATCATTTCTATGGTTAATTTTATGTGTCAGTTTGGGCTAAAGGATACCCAGGTATCTGAGGAAACACTGTTCCTGGGATGTTTCTGGAAGAGATCAGCGTTTAATTGGTAAACTGAGTAAAGTGACCAGCCCTCCCCAAGGTCATGACCATCATCCAGTCCACTGAGCACTCAGAACAAACAGGAGGGGTGTGGTTGGCTCTCTCTGCTTGGGCTGCAACGTCCATCTCCTCCTGTCTCCTCTGAGCTCCTGGTTCTTGGCCTTTCAGTCTCAGACCATGGCTTACACCACCAGCCCCCGCTTCTCAGGTCTTGGACTCTTTGGATGGAATTGTACTACCAGCTTTCCTAGTTCTTCAGCCTGCAGACAGCAGATGGCAGGACTTATTGGCCTCCATAAACACATGAGCCAATTCCTATAATAAATCTCCATTTTTTCTGAAGAACCCCAATAGTATTTCTTTTTTACAAAATTAAAAATACAATTTAGGGAAGATGGCAGAGAGTACATTTTGGGAATTATCCAGAATCTCTGCATAAAAACAGCAGCTGCATTGCAAATCAAAACCCATGGACAAAATTTACAACAAAACTAGGCAGTGAAATATTCCTGAAGACTCCAAAATGCAAGGTGAAGGAGCTCTGTGAAGTTAGGAAAGCTATATTTGAACCAAAGTGAAAGTCACTCACTCGTGTCTGACTCTTTGAGATCCCATGGACTGTGTAGCCCGCCAGGCTCCTCTGTTCATGAAATTCTCCAGGCCAGGCTATTGCAATGGGTAGCTATTCCCTTTTCCAGGGGCTCTTCCGGACCCATGAATCAAACCAGGGTCTCCTGCATTACAGGCGGGTTCTTTACCAGCTGAGCTACCAAGGAAGCCACATGTTTGAGCCAAGCCTCCTTGTAAGCCTTCTTCTAAAAGTTAAGAAAAACTATTTTTTTTGTTAAATAAAACAACCTAGAATACAATCAAGATCAAATCCAATATAAAGTTATGTAAGAAAAAATAGATTATGGAACAGAATAACAGCTTTACAGACAATGAAACTCTAAATATTCATACTAAGAAAAAAGAAGCCTATTTTAAAATGAACTGAAAGGCATGAAGCAAACAGCATAAGACACAAAAGAGCAATGTAGATCAGAATTAGAAAAACTCATAATGAGACCACAGAACTCAGAAAACACCTGAAAATAATTTTTTACATGTAATTGGAAATGAGGATTAAACTAGAAGGGATGCAAGCATCAATAAGCAAATAATTTCTTAGTAAAAATAGTAGGTTAAAACTTAAAAGAAATAAAATATTGTTGAAACATTCCTGATAATATGATGAATATTGAAGACAGGCAAAGAAGATCCAAAACAAAGACAGTAGGACCTAAAGAAAAATCTAAAGGATGCAGAATAAATTATATACACTCTAATGCAAAGAAAAAGTCTCAAAATAAAGACAAAGATGTGAAACTACGTACTGAAACTGCACACTATTTGAGAATATTCCCACAGAACCAATAAGAAGATATTTTCTAGTAAATTACTAGATTCACTTTAAGGGAAAAAAAATCCTTCTGATAACTAAGCAAAAATAAAATGTGATTTATAAGGAAAATAAAATTACATTATTATCAGATGATTTCTCCAGTGCCCGTTTGCCTGCCAGAAGAAAATGAAGTCGCATATTTAAGATATTTAAGGAAATAAAATGTACGCCAGGATTATTATATACAGCAAAACTGATACTCAAGTAGAAAGAGCTCAGACAAATGGTTACCAAGATAAAGCAGCTCAGAGATTACTGTTTATGTGAGATCTTTCCAAGGACCTGACTAAAGGAAAAGCTTCAGACAACAAAATGATCAGAGTCACGCACATAAGACTGTCAGTGAGCATTAAACATATAGTTACTTAGAGAAACAGAAGAGAGATTGAATAAGAGCTAAAAGGGAGATATGTATGTAATGGCTCTATGATCTGAAATATAGCTGGAGGATCAGCACAATGAAAAAATTAATTTTTTTTCAAAATACAGTTGGCAGTAGTATTAGAATTGTCATCGTAAAACTTCAGTGTGTTTAAGTGCAATGAGGTTATTTTGGAGTATTCTACCTTTATCATCCCGTGTGTCCTTTATAATCAAGACTTGGTGTAAAAGAATAGAAACTTTCAGATAAAATTGTTGTTGTTTAGTCACTAAGTCATATTCAACTCTGCGACTGTATCCCACAAAGCTCTTCTGTCCCTGGGATTTCCCAGGCAAAAATACTGGAGTGGGTTGCCATTTTCTCCTCCAGAGGATCTTATCAACTCAGGTGTCAAACCCAAGTCTCTTGCATCTCCTGCATTGGCAGGTGGATTCTTTATCACTGAGCCACCAAGGAAGCATGTCATATAGTCAAGGTCAAGTTAAATTCCCTTGTAGCCTTGAAGATAATTTGGAAATAGCAGTATGAACTCACAGATTATTATATTTGGGGCTGAAATGCATATATCTTCTAATTCTGTACGCTATAGCTATGTACATCTCTTAGCACTGATCATTCCAAGAACCCAAACTGTGGCCCTGAGATATCATTTCCCAGGAAAGGCAACTAGGACTTAGAAAATTTACTGAAAGCAGGTCTCGAGCAGGAGACGTGTAAGACCAATTCGGAACATCTCGTAACAGTCAGACAGCAAGGGAACTAGTGCAGCTGCCCCCACTGATCAAACATGGGATAATTAAAGTGAGCGCCAACCAGAGAAAGGGCTGCAGTGAACTGAACTCTAACAAATGTTAAATCCTGGAACAAACGACAGGCACCGATTCACCATCTTGGAAGCTGCGAAAATAGAGGAAAGAATCAAAATTTATCCCAACTTGACTATGTAAACAATGCCAGTGGATGACCAAATAGCAGGTGGAGGAAATAACTCCTTAGAAAATTATTCCGTGAATCCACTGAAGTGAAATGCTAGTTATGTTTCTATAATACAACCTGCAGTGAATTAAAGGATCAAAGCGTTGAGCACCACAACTGCTAACATTTAAAAGAGCACAAACCAGCTCCTCTTTCCTCCTAACGAACAAACACAACTTGTGGTCTTTGTCAAAGGGGTCTAACCTGAGTATGATTCATCTGTGAAGTTTCAGGACATGCAGAGAGCTGGGGCATATTGAAATACTCTGTGATCACGCATTCAGCAAAGTCCAATCTAAGGGAAACCGTAGGTCAATGACTACACAGATCATAAGGAAAAGAAAAGGATGTTGATTACACAAAACTTCAGAAAATATATTGTTTCAATATATTGGGTGGGACTTTCCTGGTGGTCTCCGTGGTTAAGACTCCAGTGCTGCCAATGCAGGAATATAGGTTCGATTTCTGGTTGGGAAACTGAGATCTCACATGCCTCGAGGTGCAAGCAATATGTGTGTGAGTGTGTGTGTGAGTGTGTGTGTGTGTATGCTGCTGCTGCTAAGTCACTTCAGTCGTGTCCGACTTTGTACAACCCCACAGACAGCAGCCCACCAGGCTCCTCTGTCCCTGGGATTCTCCAGGCAAGAAAACTGGAGTGGGTTTCCATTTCCCTCTCCAATGCATGCACGCATGCTAAGTCGCTTCAGTAGTGTCCAACTGTGCGACCCCATGGACAGCAGCACACCAGGCTCCTCTGTCCCTGGAATTCTCTAGGCAAGAGTACTGGAGTGGGTTGCCATATATATATATGCAAAAGTAAACCATAATATCTAAAGATGACTTGAGTGACCAAAAAAGACTCCCAAGTTGTATTGTAA
The DNA here is from genome assembly GCF_049115385.1 of Moschus berezovskii. Classification (NCBI taxonomy): domain Eukaryota; kingdom Metazoa; phylum Chordata; class Mammalia; order Artiodactyla; family Moschidae; genus Moschus; species Moschus berezovskii. The sequence continues at coordinate 92,937,477 of NC_142471.1, read as the reverse complement.
CTCAAAGTCAGATAGTAGTAACTTTGGGGAAGACGGAGGTCTGTAATTGGAATGGGGCACTGGAGGAATTTATAAGGTGGATTGAAAGCTTCTATTTCTCGATTAATGACTGCAGGATTATTTCAGTTCAGTTCAGTTCAGTTCAGTCGCTCAGTCGTGTCCGACTCTTTGCGACCCCATGAATCGCAGTACGCCAAACCTCCCTGTCCATCACCAATTCCCGGAGTTTACTTAAACTCACGTCCATTGAGTCGGTGATGCCATCCAACCATCTTGCCCTCTGTCGTCCCCTTCTCCTCCTGCCCTCAATCCCTCCCATCATCAGGGTCTTTTCCAATGAGTCAACTCGTTGCATGAGGTGGCCAAAGTTTTGGAGTTTCAGCTTTAGCATCAGTCCTTCCAATGAACATCCAGGACTGATCTCCTTTAGAATGGACTGGTTGGACCTCTTTGCAGTCCATGGGACTCTCAGAGTCTTCTCCAACACCACAGTTCAAAAGCATCAATTCTTCGGTGCTCAGCTTTCTTCACAGTCCAACTCTAACATCCATACATGACCACTAGAAAAACCATAGCCTTGACTAGACGGACTTTTGTTGGCAAAGTAATGTCTCTGCTTTTTAACATACTATCTAGGTTGGTCATAACCTTCCTTCCAAGGAGTAAGTGTCTTTTAATTTCATGGCTGCAATCACCATCTGCGTTGATTTTGGATTATTTACCTACTAACAATTTACTAAGCTACTTCATAAATAAATAAATGACTAAATGGTACAAAGAAGGAAAGATTACTAAATTAGGGATTAGAAACCCAGGGATTAAAAGCACAGCCTCTCTTTTACCAGCTATTTCACTTGGGCAAGTCACTGAGCTTTGCTGAGACTTAGTTTTTCTCTTCATCAAAATGGAGTTGAACTTGCAGAGTAATGGTAAAAAAAAAAAAATGCTCCTACCTCCATATTTTTGTCAAGATGGAATGAAATATGATAACGTCAGTAAATTTCTCTGAGCCTCGCTAGCACTGAAAAGATTTGGGGAAATGATCTTGGGACATGAATATGGATCCTACAGGCAGCTTTGGTTTGGAAATAGGAGCTCTGGATTTGCCAGTCATGGCCTTAGTGACAAGGGAAAATCGTTCCTAAAATGAGGATAAAGTCATACTTGCTTCCTGGGTGACTGACAACAAAGCAAGGAGAAAGACAAGGACCCCGAGTGAACTGTCCACTCGCTGTCCAAAGGGACATGGCTTGCCTTTAAGCCATGTTTCCAGCCGCCCAGGGAGGGCCCCTTGGTCATCTCTTTGATTGTCACTCTCCACCACAGTGCTTCAACAAGGCTGATGCTGTGTTCACAGATCGACTCTGCAAATGTTCTCACTGGACCGCAGACATTCTCATCCCCTACTTCCTTCTTAAAGTGGGAGATAAATAGCCCACAGGGCAAGAGTGTAGATTTGAGGCTTCCATTAACTGAGGTTCAAATCGTATATCTATCTCACACCAGACAGATGGCCTTGGGCCTGCTCCCTAACTTCTCCAGGTGGCTCAGTTACCTCCTTGGCAAAAAGGGGATATTATGGACTACTCCATGGAGCTGGTGCTTGGCACAGCCACAGGCTCGGAGTAAGTGTTCAGTGATCAAGGGCAGCTCTCATTGTTGCAATGAGGTCCGCATTACAGGCAGCCTCTGAAGTGTTGCAGGGGAAAGCGTGTCCCTTACTTAGCATTGACCCTAACAGAGAAAGCTGTTTAAGTCTCACACTTTATGTTCAAAATTCACGTGATTACTTAATTTTTTTTTTAGAAGCCTTGATTTTTTAGAGCAACTGTAGGTTGACAGCCAACTTGATGGGACATCCGGAGATTTCTCATATACCCCCAGGTGCCCTACATGTACAGCCTCCCCCACTATCAACAGTCTCCACTGAAGCAGTAGATTTGTTACAACTGATGAACCTGTGCTGATGCGTCGTAATCACCCAGAGTCCATGGCTTACATTAGAGTTCACTCTGGGTGTTGCTTCCTCTGTGGGTTTGAACAAATGCGAATGACACATGTACATCACTGTGGTATCATAACGAGTAGTGTCACCACCCTAAAAATCCTCTGAGCTCAACCTATGCTTCCCTCCACCCCTTCCTGCCTATTCATATGCTTTTTACATTCTCCTTCTTTGTTTTCTGGGAGAAAATACTTACATACTAAATCTAAGACAAATAGCCTCCTAAGACACAAAAAGTGATTTAACAAGGAAACATACAAGGGTCATAAACCAGATTTAAAAAATAATCACAAAACACAAAAAGTTTCAAATGAAATAAAGATAAACAGGGCTTCCCAAGTGGTGCTAGTGGTAAAGAATCCGCCATACCAGGAGACATGAGAGATGCCTGTTTGATCCCTCGGTTGGGAAGATCCCCTGGAGCAGGAAATAGTAACCCAGTCCAGTATTCTTTCCTGGGAAATCCCATGGCCAGAGGAGGCTGGTGGGCTACAGTCCCTGGGGCTACAGAGAGTGAGACATGGCCGAGCACACATGGATGCGTGCATGAAAGATAAACTATTGTTCAATATACGAAAACATACTCAATCTCAATCATAAAAACAGAAAGGCAAATTAAAGCTAACTGAAATAATATTTTTACCCATTTTTTTAAAAAAAAAAGCAGATATGAAAGAACACACTCTGTTCATAAGACTGTGGAGAAATAGACTCTCTGGATGTTGCTGGCAAAAACACACAATTATATGAACTCCAGGAGACTGTGGAATTATCTAGCAAAACTGCTGTACTTTCCCTTTGACCAAATTATTTCTTTTCTAAAAAGCTGCCTTGAAGACACACCTCCATACACGAACAGTTGTGGTCAAGTTATTAATTGTGGCCTCTTTCTGTAATTGTAGATTGTTGGAACCAATCCAAATGTCATGAGCAAGAAACTAGTTGAACAAATGATGGCATGTCCATGCGATAGAATACTATGCAGTCATGGAAAAGGTAGGACAGTCTCTCTGTGTTGCTTTGGGGTGTTACATGAAGAAAGGTCAAGTGCAGAACAGTATGCATAGAATGATGTTTTGGGGGTAAAAGGGAAGGGGAAATACAGAGAAATGTATTATTTTCCTATTTTTGAAAAACAAAAAGAAACTCTGCAAAGGTAGCTAGAAATGAATGAAATGATTGTCTAGAAGAGTTAGGGGAGCGGGAACACAGTGAGAGGAAACACTGATGAAAATGTGATTTCTCAGAGGATCCCTTTTTTATACAATTTTGACTTTTGAATCCTGAAAGTCTTTGTATATATTCGAAAAGAAAAATTATATATAAAAGTACAAAACACACAAAACAATCAAAGCTAAAAATCAAACGGAATCTATAAAACTAGCCACTTATCAAGTTGGTAAAATAGTTACACAGAAATGAGTTATTCTGAGTGACATTTGAACATAATATTCTGTGAGATCTATCTCCTCAACAAATTGAACAGCAAATAAATTTAAACTTCCTTTAGTTACTTCATTGATAGACATTATATTGGTATAGTAATTTTGAAATATTTTAATGTATGTTGTAGGGTAAAGAAAATAAGTTAATGTGTTATCAGGAACCAAGATATTTAGTGTAAGAGAACAGAGGAGCTAGAATTATAAAATCTAAAACATTTGTATATGTTAAATTTAAGTATCAAGTCATATATTTTTTAAAAATCCTGGCTTTGCTTACTGAAAGGGTCTATAGGCAATGAACCTACCTAGCACCAACATCTTGGTCTCTACATACCACCTTTCCCAGTAAGGAAATAAGGTTTCTCAAGGCAGGAAATAATGATTCAAGATAAGAAAAATAGATGGTGATTCTGGGGTAAAATTTTAAGCCAAAAGACACAGAAATACTCCAAGACTAGATGGGTCTTGTCAAGATGCTCTAGAAATCATCATGGAACCTCACTGGCTAAATGGGAGATGGGTGGCAATCTGAACTTCAAAAAAAAAAAAAGACTAATTCATAGAATAATAAATACCCATGCCTTCCCAGGCGGCACCAGTGGTAAAGAACCTGCCTGCCAGTGCAGGAGATATAAGAAACTTGGGTTCGATCCATGGGTCAGGAAGATCCCCTGGAGGAGGGCATGGCGACCCACCCTAGAGTTCTTGCCTGGAGAACCCCGTGGACAGAGGAGCCTGACAGGCTACAGTCCATGGGGTCACAAGGAGTCAGAGACAACGAAAGAGACAGCACACAGGCATTCACTCAGTATGCACACTTCTGTCCTGGGGCCAAGGCAGAGGTTACGTCCCCAGCTCGTCCCCAGGGGCATGTGTGCTGGTGGGAGACACAGGCCTGGTCCCTGGAGCTTTCACTGGCTTTGGAGACCAAAGAGGATGAATTTCTGGTGCAATCACTCACGCTGCAGGACTGAGAAAGTAACGGGACACCTCAAGGACCATCTCCTCATCGTAAAGTGGACCCGATGAAAATGTCAGGATGACTTTTCTTAAAGAGTCTGTGAGGAGCCCGAGAGACAATGCATGAAAAGCACTTGCCGAGATGATTTGGCTCAAGGCAAATGTCCAGTACATTTCGCTTCCTTTTTCCGAGGTCCATTCTTCTTTTCATAAAAGCTTGAAAGCCACAGAGTGTTGGAGAGTGGCCCTTATCCCCTGGTGATCACAGCTCGGGGAACAAGTCTCATCACAGTCGCCAACTCCACTAACTGAGGGGAGAGTCCAAGAGCACTGGGTGGGGGCGTTTGTTTTTTGAGAAAAACACTGGGTCTTTCAAAACAGGAATTACTTAACCTGAGCCTGGTGGACCAGAAAGATTGTTTCTCAGAGTGTCTTCAGAGACTTTCTGATCTTCACAGGAGATTTGACACAGAAACAGGTGTCAACCTCTAGAAACTTCTGGCATCGAGGGGAAAATGCTGCTTCTTTTTTCCTCCCAATTGTAATTCTCCCTTCCTGGGTAGCTGATTTGATGAATATACGTTGGGCAAATAGAATCAATAAGAAGCTACATGTGTTGAGATCTCCCGTGTCTGAGCTGATGTGTGACTTCTGATTCAGAGCTGGTGTAGGAACCATATGGCCCACAACTCCTGCCCCCTCTCCATCCCCCAGAGGAGCCTGCCTTGATTTGGTTGTGGGTGCAAGTGATGACAGCAGTAGAGGTGAGTTCAGCCTTTCAAGGCCTGCCTGTGGTTCTCTCTCTGAATCAACTGGAAGCCCACGAAGGCAGCAGACTTGAGTACCAAGTACCTCCTCCTGGTAGTCCCCACCCCACAGTTCAGTTCAGTTGCTCAGTCGTGTCCGACTTTGCAACCCCATGGACTGCAGCATGCCAGGCCTCCCTGTCCATCACCAACTCCTGGACCTTGCTCAAACTCATGTCCATCAAGTCGGTGATGCCATCCAACCATCTCACCCTCTGTCGTCCCCTTCTCCTCCTGCCTTCAATCTTTCTCAGTCAATCTTTTCCAATGAGTCAGTGCTTCGCACCAGGTGGCCAGAGTATTGGAGTTTCAGCTTCAGCATCAGTCCTTCCAATGAATATTCAGGACTGATATCCTCTAGGATGGACTGGTTGGATCTCCTTGCAGTCCAAGAGTCTTCTCCAACACCACAGTTCAAAAGCATCGATTCTTCAGCACTCAGCTGTCTTTATAGTCCAACTTTCACATCCATACATGACTACTGGAAAACTATACATACATGACTACTGGAAGACTACTGGGTCTGTGTGGGATACCCTCCCCCCACCCACAGAATTAACCAAACACAGCCTACTCAATGACCAAAGTTTACAGATTTCAACTTATTCACTGTGTCAGTAATGTAAAAGCATTGCAAAGTCAGAGAATCCAAAGTTACGCAGTTTAAAGATACATTCAAATGGTTCAATGGTGCAAAAAATGCACAATAACATGGCATCTTCCTACCCCAGACTCCAGGGTTTATCCAATGGCTCAGTGGGTGAAGAAGCTGCCTACGATGCAGGAGACACAGGTTTGATCCCTGGGTCAAGAAGATCCCCTCTAGGAGGAAATGCAATCTGCTCTGATATTCTGGCCTGAACAATCCCATGGACAGAGGAGCCTGGCAGGCTACAGTCTATAGGGTTGCAAAGAGTCGGACACGACTGAGCAACTAAGCATGCATAAATAAATATCCCAGACTCCTAGTCCTAGAAGAAGCCATTGTTCACACTTTCTTTGGTATTCTTTCAGATATTCTCTCTCTCTCTCTCTCTCTATATATATATATATATATGTACTATATATGTAATAAATGCATATTTTATATATATAAAATAAACACACTGAGCTTCTTTATACATATTGGAAATATTTATAGTGTCTCACCCACTAGCTGTATGCTAACTTTCGATCTTACATTGTGGGAAGACTTTTATCACTTTCTAGTTCATTGAGAAAAAGATTTTGTCTTTCAAGATCGGATGCTAACTTTTTTAACATATATATGCTGCCACCTATGGAGAAAGCCATTTGATCATTGTTTTTTGTTCAATTGACATCTTGGATTATATTAACCAAATATATATTTGCCTTATGTCAAATTAACCATGCATTCCCAGGAAAAAAAATGTGGTAGTAGTAGCTTTAGGTTCTGTGATATATTGCTAGAATCCATTGCTAATATTTTATTTTAAATTACCACATCAATATTCATTGCCTTAGTCTTTTCCATTGCTTCATGTTGTGTTTGTCAAGTTTTATTTTCTATGTGATTCTGGTTTCAGTAAATAATTTAGATTACGTATATTTTGAGGTTTTGACAAACTTTACCTCTGAAACTGACAGTTCTTTTTTCATAGAAACGTATATACGTCAATGCTCTGTAGCTTTGTATTAGTTTTCTATCGCTGCTGTAACAAATAACCGCAAATGTAGCAGCTTGAAACAGCATTCATTTAGTTCTCTAGGTCAAAATTCCAGGCAGGCTCAGCTACGTCTCCTGCTTAGGGGGGTGCAAAGCAGAAATCAAGGTGTCTTCTGGCCTGGGCTCTTAAGTGGACACTCTAGAGGAGAATCTGCTTCTAGTGGCATTCAGGTTGTCAGAATAATTCAGTTCCTTGTGGTTGTAGGACTGACGCTCACATTTCCTTGCTGGCTGTCAGTCCAGGTCCACTCTGTTTCTAAGGCGACCAGCATCCCTTGTCATGTGACCTTCCATCTCTACTCCAGCAGGGAAGCCAGGAGTTCTGCTTACACGTTGAATCTCCCTGACTTTCTCTTCTACTACCAGCTGGACAAACTGCTCTGCTTTAAGGGCTCATGTGACAAGAAAAAAGTGCATCTACATAATCTCTGTACCTTAAGGTCAACCGTGCCGTATCACAGAACACAGTCATGGGGGTGATATCTCACCATATTCACAGATTCCAGGGATCAGAGTGGAGAATCTTCGGGAGACCATTTTAGATATTCTACTTCAATATTGTAGGACCAAAGGCTGATTATTAATTTCTTCCAATAAAGCATTCATCCCATCAGTGGTATGGGATTCCCCATGGCTCAGATGGTAAAGAATCTGCTTACAATGCAGGAGACCCAGATTCAGTCCCTGGGTCAGGAAGATCCTCTGGAAAAGGAAATGGCAACCCACTCCAGTATTCTTGCCTGGAGAATTCCATGGACAGAAAAGCCTGGAAGGCTATAGTTCCTGGGGTCGCAATGAGTCAGACACGACTAAGCAACTAACACTTTCACTTCCACTTTCTTGCACTTTCCATCAGTGGTATTTATGCATAGCCTTAATGAAATATACTCATATTCTAGGGCTTCGCCCACGGCTCAGCAATAAAGAGCCCAACTACAATGCAAGAGATGCAAGTTCACACCTTGAGTGGGGAAGATACTCCAGAGAAGGGCAAATCAACCCACTCTAGTATTTTTGCCTGGAGAATCCCATGGACAGAGGAGTCTAGCGGGCTATGAGGTTGCAAAGAGTCAGACATGACTAAAACATCAGAGCACACATGTACACACTTTTATTATAACAATTATTTTAATTCCATTTATATCTACTCTAAACTTTCAATCTCTTTGGTGATTTTTTTCTATTTATGCTTCTCTGGAATGGGTTTGCCATGCACTCCTCTAAGGGATATTCCCAACCCAGGGATCGAACTCAGGTCTCCCTCACTGCAGGCAGCTTCTCTTAATTATTTTAGTTAGAATTTATCTCCCCCACTGCAAAGAACCATCTCTTAAAGTAATATATTCAGTCTACTGGGTTTCTATGTTTTACACAATAATTTCTACTTTTATCTTTATTATTTCATTATGGTTTTGTTTGTCTTAAATATGGTTTGTTTTTATACCCATTATTTAAATGACAGTTCATTTATTTTCAACCTTCTTGTTCCATAACATAGGTATTTAAAGTTATGGAAAAATTTTTAATCCTTTCGCTACTCAGAAGTGTTGACATATACAATTTCTACTTTTAATTTTAATTTTTAGTTTTTTTACTTTTTAATTATTTTAGGAGTTATTGTCTTTACTTCACCTATCATCTTTGAAAGCACTTATTAAAAAATGAAGAACTGGAACTTGCCTAGGGGTTCAGTGGCTAAGACTTCACACTCCTAATGCGGGGGACCCAGGTTTAATCTCTGGTCAGGGAGCTAGATCCCACGTGCTGCAACTGTTTGCATGCTTCAGCTGAAGATCCCACGTGCTGCAACTAAGATCTGGAGCAGGCAAATAAATCTTTTTTTAATCTTTTAAATGAAAAATCCAGGCATTTGCAATTTTTCTTCCTCCTTAGCACTCTCTATCTCCTGATATTTATACTTAGCTTATTCTACATTTCAAGGTTTGCAATATATATTCTGTTCTGTAAACATAATTATCATAGTTAAATAAATTCTGTGCTCACCAGCAATCATTGCATCCTGATTTTTCCATTTGGCTGAATTTTGTTGTCATGTAATATTTCAAAGAAGGGCTCAAATATTCTGTATGTACTTATACTACCAAATAAGTTCTTCGGGCTTCTTTTGTTTGTTACCCATACAGTTTATTCTTTGTCTTTAAATTTCAGGCCATCTCTCCAGGTTTTCTTCTGTACCAGCTCTTCTTGCTGTTCTTTCCAAGTTCATATTCCGTTATCACAGGAGTCTTCTTCTGTCATGTCTTTGAAAATGCTTTCATTTCCATTTCATCTTTTCTTTTTCCCAAGAACACCAGTTTTCTATACTGTGCATCTGTTTGGTCTGTATTCTATATATAACATTTTCCCTATAATCTTTTAAACTTTCCCTTTTTCTTCCATTTTATTTCTTCAGATTTCTTCTTCATATCCCTAACTAGATTTTAGCAACATCAGTCTCCTTTTTCACTGATTCCAATTTGGCATTTATTTCTGAACTTTTTCTGATTTTTCTCTTCCATTTATTCCTTAACCTCCCTCAGTTGACTTGTCTCTAGCTTCTGTGTCTTATCATCTGCTTTGGGGTTTTTTATAGCTCATTAATGTGTGCTTATTTCAGGGTAACCGTACTGTCTTCTGTTTGCTAACACAGAGAAGTGCTTGTCCATGAATATCTTCTATCTCAGGGCATAATTCTTCAGTTGTGTAATTTGGATCTACATTTGGCTTCAGTTCAGTTGCACAAAATGAAGCAGATCAAAGGCTAACAATGCCAAGAGAATGCAGTGGTCATAGCAAGCACCCTCTTCCAACAACACAAGAAAAGACTCTACACATGGACATCACCAGATGGTCAATACTGGAATTATATTGATTATATTCTTTGTAGCCAAAGATGGAGAAGCTCTATACAGTCAGCAAAAACAAGACCGGGAGCTGACTGTGGCTTAGATCATGAAGTTCTTATTGCCAAATTCAGACCTAAATTGAAGAAAGTAGGGAAAACCGCTAGACCATTGAAGCAGGACCTAAATCAAATCCCTTATGACTGTACAGTGGAAGTGGCATTTGGCTCAGTAAGTTCTTTTTATTTTGCAATATCATTTTATTTTGCTATTTTACTTCTGAAATTCATGTAGATTCTTTTTTTTTCTTTTTGTTTGCTACTCATCTTTAAATGAGTTCTTTTGAAGTCAGTCATTTGCTCAAGAATAGCATGGGAGATGGGCCAGGAGAGCAAACTGGAAGAGAACTAAAGAACCCTGTCTTACCCAGCAGAAGCTTTCCCTGGCTCACTGAGAAGCAAGTATTTACCAGGTCCTTCTGCTGGTGACAATGTTTACATCTTTTTCTGTTGAAGGAGATCCACACCTACAGAGATGCTCACCTCCAACTGGCTTTCTTACAACATAACACTCAGACGATCATCTTGCAAACACACTGTGTCTGCATGAGTCCTGCTTCGGCATTATCTTAACCAGAATTCTGCAGTGTCACAACCTGCTCAGGGACGCTCCACCAGAACCCAGGATTCCAAGTGGTTTCATCACTCGGTCCTGCAGAATTTGGTTTCCTGCCTAACATCTGCAGAGCTTGTTCCCTTGCTTGGCACCCACACTGCATCCTCCTGCTGCTAAATTAGCAGGCTCACAGGTGTGTATCCTCCATAAGCAATGTTTGCATCCTGGCAAAAAAGAGAGACTTCTCACTGGAAACCCACTCATTTTACAATAAGCCAAGACAACACTTCCAAAAATGTTTCTTTGAAGCCCAGAATTAACAGGTGGGCTCTGAATACAGAAACATAAAATGGCATCTGAGTCTTTGCTGATTTTTATCATTGATGACATATTGAGTAGGAGTATTAGCATTTAATGTTCTTCCTGAGGTTTTCCACTGCTTTTATTTTCTGTGAGTCAAGAAAATCAGGCCATACTTCGTAATAAAAAAAAAAAATCTGCCGTCTACATGTCTTCCTGGGCATTTACACCCTGATCGGACAACTCAGCTGTGATGACAATATGTCTGATTTCAACCTTCCTAGTGTTAATTGGGAAACTTTGCTGACACATAGCATAATAAAGGTGGAAGTGATGGATGCAGTAAATGATTACGTGTCAGAGGCATTATCGGGAGTGCTTAATGTCTAGATCCATTTCCAGCTAATGACCAAGATGGTATTAGGAAATCAGTGAGAGCTAGACACTAGGGTCAGGCCACTGTACACTGATGAAACTGATGTAGTGTGGAAATAAAAGTAATAGCTATTGGCAAAAATTAAACTGTGTGACTCCAGTAGGCAGGAAGGAAGCTGGGGGAGCACACTCAAGTCAGGGGAGCTCAGATCCTGTGAACAACTTTCATCTACAGAAACAGAACAAACAGCGAAGCACTGGCTTCCTTGAGAGGCCATGATTTGTTTACACAGGTAGCAACACAAAAACAGCTGCATGAAAAGGAAGGGCTGATTATAGAAAAGTTTTTGCAAGAAATCATATAAAGATGCAGCAACATGAAGAAACGGCCATCTGCACTCTGAAAGAGAATTGGGCTTCTGGAATATCAGGGACTCTGCTCTGACTAGGGACTGTGGTTGCTGCAGACTGGATTCCTGACCTCACTCCTTCACTCCTGTTGTACGGTTGTATATTGATACAAACACAGGTATGGCCGTGTTACTTTGCAGGCCCTCCCACTGCTGAAAGAATATTCTTTCCCTGCCCTTGTTTGGGTCTTGGCCATATGACTGGTTTTGGTCAATGGAATGTTAGTGGATGGGACATGAGCCCAGGACTTAACCCAGGCCTTAACTGCTAGCAGAGTTGGCACCAGTTGCCTCCCCAGGCACCACCCCTGTGGCAGTGCAGGCATTTGCCCCTCCATCGTGCTGCTTCCAGTCGGTCCTGCTCACTGCTGCCCAGGTGGATTGTCTTGAGCACCAAACCCCTGCTCTAAGTACCTGCTGGCCTTTGACCCTTGAAGCGCCAACAGACTCCAGAGCTGTTGCTGGCCCTGACACATCATCCTCTTCTTTGCCTCCTCAGCCCCCGGCCAGCGCTGGAGAGAACGTGGAGAGTAAGTCCTGGTTCCAGCCTCACTTAAACGTCACTGGGGAGAGAGCAGAGACACACCCAAGTCACGGCCTCAGCTTTAAAACGGGTCGCTCTTTTCTGATTTAAAGAGAGTGAGATATCAAATGTCCCATCCCTGCCCAGACTGGGGTTCTCGTCCCTCCTGGGTAGGGTTCCTCTTGCCTCCCAAGTCTCCCCGACAAGCCGCTTCTGTCCTGGGTTTGGCACACAGTTTCATCCGAGGAGCGATGAGAGGCAAGCGTCCCATCCTCCAATTCCTCTTTTTGCTGCAGCCAATGTTTCCTCCTGCACTTGGGGTGCAGACATGGGCAGGGTCAGGGTCTTCATCTTGGACCCCTGACTGTTGGACCAGCTGCTAAACACCATTCCATGGGCTGTTCACCCCGCCCCCACCTCGGGCATCACAAAGGGATCACAGGAAGAAACCAGTGCCCAGGGCCACCAGGATTAGCGACCAGACAAACAGACTCCTTCCTGGAAACCCTGACAACGTGCTCAGGCTCAGCTGTGTCGAGGGATTTAAGGGCGGAATGGGGTGGAGTGTTCCAGACTCAGCTAAGTCCACTCTGGAGTCCCAACCAGCTGTCTGGGTGCTACCAGCGGAGCCCTGCGAAGATGCCGGGAGCACAGCACGCCTTAAGCAGCTGTGATCACTGAGTCTGCGCAGGGAAACGGGGCGGCTATCTGAACCCACCAATCAGCAGGTGGAGCTCACAAGCCTCTTCAATCAGACAGGATTAATTTTCAAGAGGCAAAGGCCACTAGGGAAGAGAGGACAGGTCCCGGGGCAGTGAGTCTCAGAAGAGTGGATCCGTTACAGACACAGATCCTTACAGGCGCCAGAACCGCCTCCAGAAGCCCCAGTCTAGACTCTCAGGCCCAGAGCCAGAGAAGGGTGGATCTGAACTCCAACAGACGGAGTTGGCTGGCTAAGGGGGAACCACACCCAGAGATGGTCCAGATATGCACTGCAAGAGCAAATTCAGGCCCAGCCCCTTCCTTCCTCTCATCATTAAAAAAGAAAAAAATTAAATTAAACCCCCTCTGCTCTAGAGGACAGGAGATGGTGCACGTCCTTCTCCTGCCCAGAAGGGCACGGTCAGCTTGGGAATGTCCTTGAGTCTGTGAAGTGGGCTTAAGACACAGTGGCGTGTGCATCGTAGGACTGATGCGGACTGCATCAGCTATCTGGGCTCTTCAGAGGAGACGCTGAGAGGCTGCAGCCTGTGGAGGCTCCTGCCTAGGAAACGAGCCCGGAGGACACAGCCAGGAGGGAAGCGTGGAGAAAGTGTCAGTTCACTACACGAAGCAGACGCTTCTAACCCATTCAGGAGCCGAAGGGAGGCTTTGCCACAACCTGGGAAGGAAGCTCTGGGGAGGCACGAGCGAGGACTCCAGTGAAGGTTCAAAGGCCGTCACAGAAGTCATCCAGGGCAAGTCACCCAGAGGAGGCTGGTGGGGAGTGCTGGGGTGTGGGCAGAGGGCAAAGTCATCAGGGTCCTGACGGACAGGGAAAGTGCCTCCATGAAGAATCCGGGGGTGGTGAACCACGGCGGGACAGGCCAGAGCCCAAAGAGGGACTGGAATGAAGCCAGAGCCTTTAGGATCTTGAGAAAGCAAAGAATCTGAGATGGATAGTCCTTAGAAGACGAGGCAGAACACATATGGACTCTTGCCACCAGGGTCCTAAAAAGGCAGTCCACGTGGGATTTTTAGGGCAGTGAAACTATCCTGTGTTCAGTTAATTCACTAGAGCGGCTCAAAGAACTCAAGTAAACAGTTCACTGATAGACTACCTATTTATTACTAAAGGATGTAACTCAGGAATTGCCAGAGAGAGGAGATGCTCAGAGCCGGGGAGGGGTTATGCATTAGTCACTGTGGAGCTATGCTGCCCTCCTGAGAGGCAACTCTCCCAGGACTTCCGTGTGTTCACCAGCCTGGAGACCTGCACTCCGGGGTGTTCATGAAGGCTTCATCAAAGGGCCATGACTGATCCTTTAGTCAGTATCCGGCCCATTCCTCTTCTTGGAGACAGGAAGGGGAATGAGAGTTCCAAGCTTCTAACCACGGCTTGGTCTTTCTGGTGACCAACCTGTATTCTGAAACCATCCATCGAGTCACTGCATTAGAACTAAGTCACTCCCACCGCCCGGAAAACCCACCCAGGGAACCTAGGTGCTCTACATTGGGTGTTGGAGTCAAAGACCAAATATCAGAGCAAAAGATGCTGCTAGTGCCCTGGCTACTCCAGTTCAGTTCAGTCGCTCAGTCGTGTCCGACTCTTTGCGACCCCATGAATCACAACACGCCAGGCCTCCCTGTCCATCACCAACTCTCGGAGCTCACTCAAACTCATGTCCATCGAGTTGGTGATGCCATCCAGCCATCTCATTCTCTGTCATCCCCTTCTCCTCCTGCCCCCAGTCCCTCCCAGCATCAGAGTCTTCCAATGAGTCAACTCTTCGCATAAGGTGGCCAAAGGATTGGAGTTTCAGCTTTAGTATCAGTCCTTCCAATGAATACCCAGGATTGATCTCCTTTAGGATGGACTGGTTGGACCTCCTTCCAGTCCAAGGGACTCTCAAGAGTCTTATCCAGCACCACAGTTCAAAAGCATCAATTCTTGAGCACTCAGCTTTCTTTATGGTCCAACTCTCACATCCATACATGACCACTGGAAAAACCATAGCCTTGACTAGGCAGACCTCTGTTGGCAAAGTAATGTCTCTGCTTTTTAATATACTATCTAGGTTGGTCATAACTTTCCTTCCAAGGAGTAAGCATCTTTTAATTTCATGGCTGCAGTTACCATCTGCAGTGATTTTGGAGAGCAAAAATTGTCTGACACTGTTTCCCCATCTATTTCCCTTGAAGTGATGGGACCAGATGCCATGATCTTAGTTTTCTGAATGTTGAGCTTCAAGGCAACTTCGACTACTTAAAAAGTGACGAAGGGGTTAGGGGCTCTGTGGCAGGAGCAGGGAGTAGAGACCAATGCTGCATTAGCTATGATTTCACTGAGACAGAGTGGTGATCAGGGCAATCCTTGGTGACAGTCCCTTGGCCTGTTGCTGGCTTTGAAGAGTGAGGAAGGGTCCACACACCAAGGAGAGCAGGTGCCGCCGGAAGCTGAGAAAGACCAAAGAAATGGATTTTCCTCTAGAGCTTCCAGGAGGAACCAGCCTTGCCCACACCTGAAGTTCATTTCCATGAGACCTGTATCACACGTCTAACCTACTGGACCACTATCTAATACATTCGTGTTGCTGTAAGCCAATAAGTTTGCGGTGACTTGTTCCTTCCACCCTAGAAAACTAATCTGTAAAGAAACA
This sequence comes from Moschus berezovskii, assembly GCF_049115385.1. Lineage (NCBI taxonomy): Eukaryota > Metazoa > Chordata > Mammalia > Artiodactyla > Moschidae > Moschus > Moschus berezovskii. The sequence continues at coordinate 92,922,149 of NC_142471.1, read as the reverse complement.
ACACTGACTGAACCGTGTTGGTGGAGCGTGGTCCATGCGCTGAGGACTGTACTTGGGTCTTTCCCTGTTCTATCCTGATAACAGTTGTAGGAGAGCAGCTTATTTACTCCACTTTAGAGGTGAAGAGACTGAGTCATAAAAAGATTACTGTTTCAAATATAAAAGGTGTCGGGACACGAGTTGGAAGGTGGGCATGTGGAGTCCAGTTGCTTCCCAGCAAGGGTTTGCAGTTAGAAAAGGAAGGAGATGGGAAGGCCCACAGACCAGTCCAGAGACTCTGATGCTTCTAGACAAAGCACCTAAGGGTTGGGGGAAGAAGCCAGAATGGGCCACATGTGCCCAGCATCCCTCCAGCTCGAGGTCTCAGACCCTGGACCTTGACTCCCAAGGCTCTCTCTGCACGTCTCTTCTCTGATTGTCTGACTCTCTGGATGGCCCATGAGCAAACCGTCCTCCTGATTGACTTTCCATCTACACCTCCCAGCTCAGTGGAAGTTCACCAGAGTGCAGTGGTGATGACAGTTTTCTGGGGGCTGCAGTCCTCCTCTGCCTGCCTGGGTGACCATGACCTGCTCAACTGTCTGAGCAGCCAGCAGAGGGGCATGAAGCCCAGGCCACACCCTTCCAGAAAGCTTTGCATCAGCCGATGCAGTGATGCCCGTTGATGGGACAACTTCTGTCCTTCTGATAAAGTTACGCTATTGATTAAACTGCTGAAGAGAGTGAGACAGTTTGAAGTTTCTTTGTTATGACTTCTACTCAGTCATGTCCAACTCTTTTGAGACCCCATGGACTGTAGCCCCCCAGGCTCCTCTGACCGTGAGATTCTCCAGGCAAGAATACTGGACTGGGTTGCCATTTTCTTTCTCTGGGGGATCTTCCCAACCCAGTGATCGAACCCACGTCTCCTGTGTCCCCTGCCTTGGCAGGAGATTCTTTACCACTGAGCCATCAGGGAAGCCCTGAAATTGAATTATTTTGACCCTCATTTTTTTTTCCTGTGTAATTCTGAAAACAGTGAAATTGGAAAAATAGAACCCTGGCAATTAAAATTTTCAATACAGCCCACCTAGATGTCCCTTCTTTGTGAAGGCCGAACCGCTCTAGAGAATTACTAGTTACCTAAAACTAATAGCGGGAAGGCAGATTCACCTCTAGATGAGAATGAATGGCCATTAAAGATATATCAATGCACTGCCTGTTTTTGGATAATGAGAAAGAGGAGCCACCGTTCTGTCTTTGCAGGAGGGTAAGTTACCACTTTGGGGCAGAGGAGCCAGGAGAGGGGGCGGGGACAGGAAAGGAGAGTGACAGCCGCAGAGGAGACACTCAGGAGACACCTGGGAATAAGCTGAGCCGAAGACTGGGAAAGGGCGCCATCTGACTTAACTGAGAGAACACGGCCTTGGATTTAAATGACAATCTATACAGACCATTGCAACAGATCCTAATTATGAGTCCACTGTGCGCGAGCACAGAGATACAAGGGAGTTCCCCCCTCAAGGAGCTCATACCTTGCTGGAGACAGAAGGTGAGCCACCTACAAGCAGAAGCAGAGCATCAGTAACCCCATTGCCATAATTTCTTATATCAAGAGGTTAAAAGGGAAAACCATATGGCTGTCTATATGGATGCCACAAAGGCCTTTACCAAGATTGTGCATCAGCTTCTGAGAAACATTCTCAGTCCCTGGGGAGTAAAAATAAATTTACGAAAATTAAGAGTTACTATTAGGAACATCAGGCAGGCGCCATCCTTAATAATCAATCATCAGACATTCCCATCAGACTCAGAGTGGCAAGCTGCCAAAAATGGGCACACATCTGCCTGCCCATGTGTGTGCCCCCGCCTTTGCAGTGTTGCTTTGCCACTCGTCGTGTAACTGGTGCCGTGTCTGCCCTGATCACTTGAATAGGAGCTGGCCTTGTGGCACACTTGAACCATGGGGCATAGAAAGAGTGACATTGTATGAGTCCAAGCCGAGGATCCTGGAGGACTCGGCTTCCTGTTCATGCACCCGGGGAGCATGCTCAGAGAACACCCCGGGGGAAGTCTAGCCTCACTCACAGGGGATGTAAGACCACGTGGACTGACAAGGACGGTCCCACCACAGCCAGCACCAACTGCCAGACTGGTGAGCAAGGCCATCTTTGGCCACTCTGCCCTAGTCAAGCTGCAGATGACCACAGCGGTACGAGGAATCCTGGGTGAGACAAGCGAAGGACAGACAAGCCCAGACCAAACTGCTAGCCTACCGCGTGATGAGCAAATGGAACAGTGGCTATTCTTTTTTCGTTGTAATGAAGTTTTACTGTAGTATAGCTGCTTTGCAATGTCGTGTTAGCACCTACTGTTCAGCAGAGCGGGTCAGCTGTATGATACATGTATGGACATATACATGTATCCCCTCTTTTTTGTATTTTCTTCTCATTTAGGCGACCGCACAGCACTGAGCAGAGGTCCCTGAGCCTTACAGTGGGTTCTCATTAGGTACCTATTTTATGCATGGCATCAGCAGTGTATATATGCCATCTCCAGTCTTCCAGTTCATCCTGCCGGCTCCCTTCACCCTTGCTGTCCATGTGTTTGTTCTTTATGTAAAAGTGGCTGTTCTAAGCTGCTGACCGTGGGGTGATTTGCTGTATGTATTAGTTCGTTAGGGCTGTAGGAACTAAGTACCCAACCTGTTGGCTTCACCCTGAAGAGCAGAGCGTATTCTCTCACCGTTTGGGAGGCCAGATGTCTGGACTCAAGGTGTGGACCGTTGTGAGGACTGGAAGGGAAGGGTTTGTTCAGCCTGTCCCCTTGGCTTGGTGATGGCCATCTTCATTTCCCTGTGTGACCAGTCTTCCCCTTTTTACAAGGACACTAGTCATACTGGATTAGCGTCCACCCTTATGATCTCATTCTGATTTGATTACTTCTGTAAGGACTCTGGGTTTCCCAGCTGGTACTGGTGGTAAAGAAGCCCCTGCCAATGCAGGTAATGTAGGAGACACAGGTTCGATCCCTGCGTTGGGAAGATCCCCTGGAGGACGGCATGGCAACCCACTCCAGTATTCTTGCCTGGAGAATCCCATGGATAGGGGAGCCTAGCGGGCTACAGTCCACGGGGTTGCAAGAGTCAGACATGGCTTAGTGACGAAACCGCAACTTAAACCATGTGTAAAATGAATAGTTAGTAGGAAGTTGTTATAGCACAGGGAGCTCAGCTCAGTGCTCTGTAATGAAATAGAAGGGTGGGATGGGCAACTGGAAGGGAGGCTCAAGAGGGAGGGCATATATATATATATACCTATAGCTGATTCAGATTGTCATATAGCAGAAACTTAACACAACACTGTAAAGCAATTATCTTCCAATAAAAGAATAAATCACTCTCTCTTCAAATAAGGTCAGATTCTGATATGCTGGTGGTTATATCAACATATGAGTTGGGATTGGGTGGGGGACAAATAATTCAAGCTCTAACATTATATGATAATTTGTGATTTATGTAGTAAGGAACAAGAATATTGCTTTTATTCAATTATTGTTCTGAGAGTTTAACTAATGTAATAAGGTAAGAGAAAGAAGCCACATGTTTAAATATTGAAAGTAAAAGACAAGATTATCGTTTCTGGAAAATTATTTTACATCTAACTGAAAACTATTGAGACTAAAAAGAGCATTTCCTAAGATTCCTACATTTAATAATAAAATACGTTTCAAAACCCTTTCCTTTATTTCAGTAATAACCAGTTTGAAGATATAATTTTAAAGACTATATTTATAAAGAGTTGTAAATAAATGTTCAGATCAGCTTTATTAATAATAGCCCCCAAATAGAAAAATACTCAAACATCCATCAGTAGTCAAATGTCTAAATAGCAGCATATTCATGCAGAAATGATTATTCTATGAGGATTATTATTATTCATACTTTTGATGATTATACATATGTGGTATACATATTTTTACATAAAAATGTATTGAAAGTATAAAATTCATCAGCTTAATATGGATGCATTCATTTTATTGTATGTAAATTATGCCTCAATGATATAACTTTCAAAAATTCTGATTTTATTAAAGGAATAAATCTAAAAATATTAGAAGACATTAAATGCCAAAAGAAAATTTAGAAGAACATTTTTATAACCATATGATAAAAAAATTAATTATCATGACAGCAAAGCAAAAGCCACAAATTAAAAGATTAAAATTTTATGTTATATAAAACATTTCCAATGATTTGTATATCAAAAGGCATCATCAAAAAAGCTTGAAAATGAGCCACAAGCTTGGAAAACTTGCAACATAATCGGCAAACAGTGGAGCCTCGTGAAAAACCCTGGTCTAGGGTGTGAAGTAAGAAAAGAAAAAACCATGGAAACTGTTGGAAATTAGGAGACCCTGGAACGGAGCAGATGGGGATATTAGATCCAAGTGAGTCTTCCAGGAAGGAAAACAGGAAGGACTGCCAGATGGGTCCCGCCTGGGGTGTCCGCCCCGGGTTGGGGGGAGCAGTAGGGACACCCCTTCCCGATGTGCTTAGCTCGATGCATGGTGACCTGGCTCAGCAGCTAAGCTGATAAATCAGTAACCTACCTCCTTCCCTCTTAGTGTAAGAGTGAGGCCTAACGAGTCCTATCTTCTACCCCAGCTGTTCTCAAACCTTTTGGTCTCAGAAACTCTTGACGTGCTAAAAAACTATTGAGGATCCCCAACAGGATATAGATTATATCTGTCAATATTTACTCTAGTGAAATTAGAACTAAGAATGCTCCTACATGTTGTGACATCCCTGGCAGTCCAAATGGTTAAAAATTCGAGTTTCCAATGCCAGGGACTAGGGTTCAATCCTTTATCAGGGAACAAATATCCCACATGGTGCTTGAGCGGTGTGGTCAAATAAAACAAAAATAATAAAATAAAAAATAAAAAGCAATTATAAAAAAGAATACTTCTAAATGTTTATTAATGCATTTTAGAAGAAGAATAAAGCCATTATGTGTTAACATAAATCATTTTATAAAATTAGCTATTTTTCAAAACAAAGTATGTGATGAGAAGAGTAGCATTCTGCATATCTCTTTAATTCTGGCTTAAGAGAAGACAGTTAAACTGTATCATCTGTTTCTACACGCGATGTGTTGTGATATGTTGCCTTGGTTAACGTATGTGAAGGTAATTAGACCTCACACAGATGCGTAGTTGGAAAAGAGAGCAATGTTCTAATAGCTTCTCAGATCATTATGGATGTTCTTTCTGGATACTCTACCAAAACTCACCAATTTACAGGTTCTAAATGTTTATTTGCTGCGTGGAACCCAAAACCCCATCAATCAACGGCTTCTGCTTCGATCTATTACATGCCATTGGTCCATCTTGTATTTGAAATGGATTTTTTTTCTCTCACAAAACTTTGTACCATCATGCATTGGTCACTTGGAAAAATATTGGTTCACTGAGTTTGCAGGTCTTCTGAAGGCTGACACATTTCATTATACAATATTAAAAAAAAAAATCATGCTTGTTAAAATCAGCACCCATCCCCTAAGTAAAGTTCTGAAGTACCAGGAAGCTGTCAAGCTCCTGGTGGCTGATACAAGGGTTCCAAAATTCCAATTTTCACTTGAAAGCTCGAATTTTATCACCAGCAAAAGAATACTGTCACTTGCTTTCCTTGAAGTGACAGGCTCGCTTCGTTTCTTTTTGAGAAAATGTCTAGCGAATACCCCAGTCTGAAGAGCCCCGGCGTGTCTGTCAGTCATTCTTTGAAGGCAAAATGCTGTGCCCAGGAAGAAGTGGCTTGTTCAACTCTGAACAGAAACGATGGCACGAAGAAATGAAAAAGTGTTTTCCTTGAGATGATGCTCATCCCGGGGTGGACAGCGGAAATGGTTTATACACATGGCCCAGGGTAGGAAAGAGATGCGTGCATGAGGGTCAAGAATAATAAAATCAATAGTTTTTGCTGCTTCATTAAGAGCATTTTGAAGTGAACTTGTTCAGTCGCTAAGTCATGTCCAACTCGTGGCGACCCCATGGACTGCAGCACGCCAGGCCCCCCTGTCCTTCACGATCTCCCAGAGTTTGCTCAAATTCGTGTCTGACGAGTCAGTGATGCTGTTCAGCTATCTCATTCTCTGCTAGCCCCTTCTCTTTTGTCTTCCATCTTTCCCCACATCTTATCCAGCGGTCAGCTCTTCGCATCAGGTGGCCAAAGTACTGGAGCTTCAGTTTAGCCTTTTTAAATTGCTAAGTACATGACATGGCCATGAGGGCAGTTTGCTGCCACTGCTCAGATTCCTGCTAAGTCATCGGCTACTTTACTTACCACTGTTTGCACCCTAGCTACAAATGTCAACACAGAGAAATGGCATCTTAGTATAATTATGAAAAGAATTTTGACGTCATAGACTCCCTGTAAGAGTCCCAGACACCCTTAGGGTCTACATTTTGAACACATTTTACTATGACACGCCAAAGAAATAATGAGAAGTTTGTTAGCAGATGTATAGTCAAGCAATTCCACTCCTGGATTCTTATCTGGAAAAAAAAAAATGAAAACACTAATTTGAAAAGATACCTGCACTCCAGTGTTCATAGCAGTATTATTTACAGTTGCCAAGGTATGGAGGCAACCTAAGTGTCTATCAACTGATGAATAGATTAAAAACATGGGAGATATATATTTATATATATTTAAGCTGCTCAGCTTTAAAAAATGAAATTTGACAATTGCAACAACATGGATGAACTTGGAGGATATTATGCTTGGTGAAATAAGTCAGACAGAAAAAAGGCAAATACCATATGGTTTCATGAATGTATGTAATCTGAAAAACAAGGTATCACTAATGTGTATAATCTGAAAAACAAGCTAGTGAATATAACTAAAAGAAACAGGCTGACAGAGATAGAAAGCAAACGAGTAGTTACCAGAGGGCAGAGGAAAGGGAGGGGGCAGAATAGGGACAGTAGACCAGGAAGTACAAAAACGACTATGGATAAAATAAGTAGTTACAGCCATATAGTAAACAGCATAGGGAATACAGCCAATGTGTTATAGTAACTGTAAATGGCCTATAGTCTTCAAAAACTGTGAGCTACTAAGTTGCACGAGTGAGTGAAAGTCACTCAGTCGTGTCCGACTCTTTGCAGCCCCATGGACTATACAGTCCAAGGAATTTTCCAGGCCAGAATACTTGAGTGTATAGCCTTTCCCTTCTCCAGGGGATCTTCCCAACCCAGGGATCGAATCCTGGTCTCCCTCATTGCAGGCGGATTCTTCACCAGCTGAGCCACAAGGGAAGCCCAACTATGTTGCATACTTATATAATATTATAATATTTTTAAAAAAGATGTATGATCAGGGATGTCAGTTTCAACTTTGCTTGAAACAGTGAAGAATTGAAAGTAATCTGAATGCCCTTAGGTGAACAGTGTTTAACTAAATGTTGGTACATCCAAGCAATAAAAAAAAAGCAGGTTGGATGTCAGGGGAATCAGACAAAAGCGGAGATCCATACCCTGGAGTTTTGTTGGGAAGTGCACCCGGGAACAGAGAGGAAGTGGGGTTGAGCTGATGCCATTAAGAAAGAGGCCTCAGCTCATCACACCTTTCAGCAGGACCCAAAGGGCAGGGGCGGCAGGCCTCTGCACCCTCCCATCAGCCAGCTGTGGGAGTGGCTGGAGCACAGAAGCCTCCCCTCTGTGCCAGCACCTCTCAGGCTCGCTGTGAGCCGTCAACAGAGCACACTCTCTCTATCTCTCGGCCTCTGGGGGAAAGAGCACCCTCTTGCTGGAGTACTGAATCCACTGCAAGCTACTGAGATGAGGCAATCCCATAATTTTTGACGTGAAAAGATGTTTTCAAGTGGAATAGAAGTTTCTAGCATAAGTCCACATTCTGTACTGAAAAGCAAAATCTCAAGGGTTTGTAATAGAAACGCCTTGAAGGATAAACCACAAACCATTCACGTAATTACCTCTGGTGGTAGCACGTAAGAGGAATGTCTTCTTTAAAAACTCACGGATTCTTCTAAAATTTTAATTACATCTATACTGCTTTTTAGATCCAGGTGGCAATAGCGGTAAAGAACACACCTGCCAAAGCAGGAGACACAGGAGACATGGGTTCAACTCCTGGGTTGGGAAGATCCCCTGGAGGAGGAAATAGCAACCCACTCCAGTATTCTTGTCTGGGAAATTTCATGGACAGAGGAGCCTGGAGGGCTACAGTCCATGGGACCTCAAAGAGTTGGACACGATGGAAGCAGCTTAGCAACAAAAATACTACTTTTATAACCGTAAAGATATTTCCAGCTGAAGCAAAAGCATCATGCAAGAAGTGTCCCCTTAGCCACAGAAGCAGGAACACAGGAGAAACACCGCACAGGGCCTGTCCAAGCCAGACTTCTCCTAGGTAAGCAGACCTCACCCAGAGAGGCAGAGGGGCTCATCTGTATCATGTACAAAGCATGAAGTCCCCTGGATCTAGACTCCTGCCCTCCTGAGTCCCTGTTCAGTTCCCTAAAGTGACAGAAACAAGTTGCTGAGGGGGAAATAGCAGAAGTGCCAAGTGGAGCCTTGGTGCTCTCAGAACTGCAGGAGACGGTGGAAAGGGTCTTCTGAGCAAGAGGAGGCGCCCAAGCAGAGGCTCAGAGCCAGTGAACAGGGAGAGGATCCTGAGGATAAGAAGGGCAGCCACGAGGCCCGCCGATGAATGAGAGCCGGGCCGTCGGGCTGGCCCCATGGCGTGGGCAAAACTGCGGCGCCCAGGACTCATTGCAGGGGACTGACCAAGCAGCAAGGCTGAGGGGCCCTGGGAAGTGTTCCAGTGGGCAGCCTCAGATTCTGGGAAAGGATGCGTGCTCTTGGAAAAGGAATCTGGCAGCTCAATGGTGCAAAGAGACAAGAGAAGCAGAAAACACCAGCACGGAAAACTGTGCTGTGAAATTGCCATTTCCTCCTCCGGGAGATCTTCCCAACCCAGGGGTTGAACCCGCAACTCCTGTGTCTCCTGCATTGGCCGAGTGTCTTCTTTACCTCTGCAAAGTGGAAATGTTAACTACTGGACTTTGAGAAAAACAGAGCCCTTAGAAATGAGGGATTTTGGAACCGTTTAAGTGACTTTGCGGTGCCATTCTGTGTCTGATCACGGTCGTGGCACCAAGGGCCATCATCAGAAAGCATCATCAGTCAGCGGGTGGCCTCATTCTTCCCACTCCGGTTTCATGAAGGTCTCCTCCGTGCCGGCAGGTGATTGATTGTGTTCGAAATGCGCTGAAGCTTCCCATTGCAAGCACGTCTAACCTGGCCACGGAGGTGATCCGAGAGATTTCAAGCCACATTTGAAGAGATGGAAAAGCACAGTCATGAACTTTGAGAAGCTGCTGTAATTGAGTTATTTAATCCTAGGAACACAGAGGAGTCACTTTTGTAAAATTGCCTCTCCAAGAGATTCATGCAGGGAAGTTTAGGACTTAAGTTTATGATTCAGTGGTGGTGATGGAGCAGGGTGGGAGCCACGGCCTTGGGGGACACTCACGGCCTGGCTCAGTATGAAGACGGATCAGCAGGGTACCTGGGGGCCAAGCGAATCCAGGGGCCCTGGACACGGAGGCAGAGGTTCTGCTGGAGGCACGAGTCCGAGCTGCTCCAGGAGGAGGCCCAGAGCCCGCTCCCAGGCCACTTTCTGCTGGTGGCGCCAACCATAGGCTGTCACACTTTCTGTCACTGGCTGGTGAGCCCTTTCACGACCATGACTCTGCGTAGGACCCCACTCTGGACTGGGTCAGGTGGCAGGGACTGAGAACAACCTCCCTCCTTGAGGAACTCAGAGGGATTGACCCAGAAGCCACACATGGAGTAAGCTCCAGCCCCGCTCAGGAGCTGGCGTGTGTATGATGGGGGAGGCAAAGAAGGACAAGGAAGGCTGTGGCGACAACTGGCCTGCTGGACGCCTTGGCATTTCTTTTGATGAAGGTGGTTTTAAGGGAAGGGAAGTGTTGCCATGAGACTTTCTGAAATATGAGATGCTTTTCCTGTTTTTGAGCATGACATTGTTTGAACACCACTCCCTAGGAATGGTGCCTGCATTTAGATGGCCCCTCTGCCCTCGTTTATCCTGGAAATGATCCCCCCTGAGCTTCAGAGCCGGCCGAAAGAATGTTGGTATTTGCAGTGTCACCCCACAGCCTAGATCAAAATCCTGCCATGATCCTGCATTTACAAGCTTTCAAGGTCAATGGAGTTGAGAAATACTTTTAGAAAAGCATGAGGGAGCCCTGCTTTTAAAGCAGCTCTCCTAAGAGAGGGCCTGAGACTGACTGACTCTATTAGAACTGGGAGGTGGCCCATTAGAGTCCAGGCAAGGACTCTTGGAGCCCAGGAGAGGCGGGACTCCATGGATTGGGTGGCACCCCATGAGTCTGGAGGGCTTGGTTTCCCTGTCTCCAGAGAGAGAGAGAGAGAGAGGACATTCAAAGGCAATGTTGGCAAATGGGGAGTCTGCAGAGGGGGCAGAGAGGATGCGGGAGTCTGATCACAATGGAGATGGGAAACGATGGGAAAAGTGACGTCTCTCAGTCGTGTCTGACTCTTTGTGACCCCATGCACTGTAGCCCATCAGGCTCCTCCGTCCAGGGGATTTTCCAGGCAAGAATACTGGAGTGGGCTGCCATTTCCTTCTCCAGGGGATCTTCCCAACCCAGGGATCGAACCCAGGTCTCCCGCACTGCAGGCAGATGCTTTACCATTTGAGCCACCAGGGAGCATAAACGACGGGGAAGGGGCGAGGTTTAACTTGGAGAGGAGCCTGTGGGAGCTGGAAGCCTAGAGGTTTCCCACCAGCAGGAGTTGCAGCTCTGTCTGCACCTCCTGAGCAGACGGAGGGCCAGTAGTTAAGAGTCACAGGGCATCACGTGGCCTTGGGGTTCGTGAGGGGGCATTTCTGGGTGGATCACGGCAGACCAGGCGGAGAAACCGTTTCTCGGCAATCACAAGTGCCGCTGCTCCTCCTCACCGTTTGTCCGTCCCCACCTCTCGCCCTGGAGACAGTGGCGCAGAATCACTTGGTCCTCAAGCTGGGGGTGACCAGTGGAGACACAGGCCCTGTCCTCATGAAGCACATGGTCTAGTCTAGAGCAGGGCTCAGCAAACGACAGCCCTCAGCAGGTCAAGTTCAGCCCCCTACCTGCTTTGTGAAATGTTTTGTTGGCACCCATCCACGCCCATTTATTGCTTTCAGGCTACCAGCAGAGTTGAGTCATTGAAGATACAATGGAGACCGCATGGTCCACAAAGCCTACAATACTGATGTTTAGGAAAAGTTTGCCAATCCCAACTCCAGATGAGTAAATGGGCTGTTACAGTTTAGTGTGTAGGCTTGAGAAGACTCTTGAGAGTCCCTTGGACGGCAGGGAGATCAAACCAGTCTGTCCTAAAGGAAATCAAACCTGAATATTCACTGCAAGGACTGACGCTGAAGCTGAAGCTCCAATACTTCGGCCACCTGATGCAAAGAGCTGACTCTTTGGAAAAGACCCTGACACTGGGGCAGGAGGAGAAGGGAGCGACAGAGGATGAGAGATAGTATCACCGACTCAGTGGACATGAGTCTGAGCAAACTCTGGGAGACAGTGAAGGATGGAGAAGCCTGGAGTGCTGCAGTCCATGGGGTTGCAGAGTCGGACACAACTTAGTGACTAAACAACAGCAACCGCAGTAACCACACCACCTCTCAGGGGTTCTGTGTGTATTAATGGAAATAATTTATGCTGAGTGCTTAGCACAACTCTTGTTACATAGTGAGTGCTCAATAAATCAGAACTATCGGTAAGGAGGAGGAGGACATCCAGGATGCTATGGGAGCACAGCAATAGCAGCAGGAGGGGACACTAGGGAAGGCTGCCTGGAAGCAGTGATGTCTCAGATGATATTTGAAGGATTCATCGGTATTACTGAGTGAATTCTAGCTCCCAGGCAGTGAAAGCACATGTAAGAGCCAGTAGTGAAAAGCATGACAGGTTTGTAACAAATTCAGCTTGGCTGGAGTGACGGACATGAGACAGGATGCTGGGTGAGTTTTAGCCAGGAGAGCCAAGACACATGTGGGACTTACCTTGAGGCTATGGGAATCCAGTAAAGGCTTAACAGGGGTTGGTGTCACCAGGCTTGCATTTTAGAAAGAATTGCTCTGGCTGCAGCTTGGAGAATGCATTGAAGGGGTAGGCACAGAAGCTGGGAGACCCCGTGGCAGGCATTCAGGGTATCGGGCCAGAAGATGTTGGTGGTGGACACAAGGGCATGGCAGTGGGGCTGGAGAGCTGAAGGACACAGGGTCTGGAAGAGCTTGAATGGAGTGGATATGGGGCTGAGGGAGAAGAAGCCAAGGAGGCATCCCGGTGTCCCAGGGTCCCAGCTGGCAAACCTGGGTGGCGATATGGCTTTCTCTGAACCAGGGGATGGGGATGCAGGTTGGTGGGCAAGGGTCACGGCGGGCAGGGAAAGATACGGAGCCAGCGGGCACATCATGCCAGGTTGGCAGGGAGCGGAAGGCACACCCATCAAGGTAACTCAGGGAGCATGCCGAACACACCCATAATGAAGGTGGGGCAGGCCTTAAGGGGCAGGAGGATGTGAAGCTGCCAGAAGGTGGGGTGGGAAGGTCACCACCATCTCAAGGTTGGAAGGAGGCGGGGAACCAGTCAGAGAGGGGAGTATTGCGGAAGGGGAGGCGAAGGCAGTCTCCAGCTCCCTAGGGAGGGACCGGGGAGAAAAGCCCTGATCTCAGTCTCTCAATCCCCCACAGTCTCCTGAAGAAGAGCGTGAGGGAGCCAGCCACCAGCTGGGCACCAAGCCGGGGGGGCGGGTACCTCTGAAGGGCCCAGGCGGCATCCAAGGGGAGCTGTGCCCAGGTAGCTGAGTACGGACATGCGAAACCCAGGGGACCTGAGCTCAAGACACAGAGGAGCCGTCAGCCTGGGTCTGGGGCCGGCAGAGGAAGATCCCAGGGAGGGTCCCCGGAGGGGCCATCAGGAGGGCGTGGCTCCCTGAAGACCTGGGGAAGCAGGTGCGTCTCCAAGGGAAAGGTGTGCTGGGTGAAGGGCTGGTCAAAGGGCAGGACCCTGACTGTGTAAACACCCAAGACTTCCCAGGCAGCGCCGAAAGCCAACCGATGCCAGCCACCTTGAGAAAATCTTGGACCCCCCAGATCCCCCACGGACTCATGCACTAACCGAAGGTCATGACATCCCCGCCATGGTGTCAGGGTGACAAACGGGATGACGACCGTCAAGTGCTGGAGAGGACTGGCACATAGGAAGTGCACAACGTGCTAACTGCTTCTCCAGACTGTATTTCTGGAAACGTTCATCTTGCCTCTTTCGTCAGCAAAGAAGACTTAAAACGTATCAAGTCAGAGGAAGTAACCTGAGCACCGCAGTAGGAGAACAAGACAGATAATAACTCACCCTTCTTCTAAAATAATAACTCAGCCTTCTTCCAAGACACCCGAGTGTCTCTTTTAGAGGAACATTTTAATCTGCAGACGTTCTGACTATGGAAATCCTTAATGACTTAGAGCAATGAAGGAAACATGCTCTATCAGATAGCATTTCACTTGGTATTTAAAATAAAAACAGAATAAACCTTTTTGTCAGGTTATTCAACCCTTATTTGATATGGTTTTAATTAGTTCAAGCTGTAGCTACCTAAATTGTCAGAGGAAAAATTAAACCAAGCCTGTTCTTGCCTGGAGAATCCCAGGGACGGGGGAGCCTGGTGGGCTTCCGTCTATGGGGTCACACAGAGTCGGACACGACTGAAGTGACTTAGCAGCAGCAGCAGCAGCTTTTTAAAACAATTTGTTCAGCTACTAGCAAACAATAAAGGGGGCAGGGACAAGGCATTCTATTTTTTTTTCATCATCTCTTAACTGTTCTTGCTCCATAGGAAATATTTTATTGTCAACAGATTTGTTACAAATTTACGAACCATTTTAACCTTTTTCTGTTGCACCGAATGTTCTCTGGTAAAAGGATTTGAAGAAATTGTTCAGAGCCGACTCTTGGCTGGCGGTTCTCCCACCCTCCCTGGAGGGCTCCTGGGAGGGTGACGAACTCTGTAGAACAATCACTCGAGTTTGTCGAGGGGAGCATAATATTTAGGACATTTAGAAGTCATCTTCGTAATACAATAAATAGAATAAAGCACCAAGAGATTATTCATGCCTATTGACCCATGAAAGAGAAAGAAATGATGTGACCACAGTTAAAAAAAAAAAGAAGAGGAAATAAAATCCCCTTTATGGAAACATTTTAAAAACACTTTACATTTGATCATTGGTCGAAATGCCCCCCAAATTATTATTGGTTAATCTACTTTTCCTAAGCAAAACTCGCCTCTGATAATCAGCAGAGGGCAGAGCCATGTCCAAGATTAGCTGCTAGAAGCAGAAACACGAGTGTTCATTCAGCTGATTGCATTGTCCTCTTTAGGCAGTAATCTTTGTCAGAGAGCTCTAAAATAAGAGAAAAGGATTACAAATCGCACCATCGCTTTTTTAGCGCAATGAGGTAAATGGAAACATTTTCTTTTGTGGAGAAATGTCATCATCTCACTAATGAGTTTTGAGGATGAATGCGAGGATATGATCATTTAGCCAGAGTTACCCCTTCTCGCCTGCAGAAAGAAGGCTCTCAAGTCGTTGTCAAGCAGTGATTAGACTCTGGTTGTGTGCAGTACCCTCATTAAGCCTTTCAATCTATGACAGGGTTGATCCAACAAGTATTCGGGGAGTCAACAGGATGGCAGCAGCCTTTCCATGTTTGGACACATGTAAGAATTAAAACAGTCTCCAAAAGGAAATTATGCATTTAAAAAATCCTTGAGGCCTTCTCTGGTGGCAGAGTGGATAAGAATCCACTGGCCAATGCAGGGGACAAGGGTTCAATTCTTGATCCAGGAAGATCCCACTTGCTTCGGAGGAGCTAAGCCTGTGCACACAACTGCTGAGCCCGCGAGCCCGGAATATGGATGCCCCGGCACCGAGAGCCTGCGCTCCCAACTAGAGAATGACCGAGAGCAGCAGTGAAGACCCGGCGCGGCCAAAAATGAACAGACTGAATTAATTAATTAATAAAAAATAAAAAATCCTTGAAGGTGAGCATCTTAAGAAGAAAGGGTTACAACCTAAGCTCCCTATAATAAAATAAATAGAAAAGGAATTGTGTTAATATAACATTGGACAGAAATGTTATGGACCTAACAGAAGCAGAAGATATTAAGAAGAGGTGGCAGGAATACACAGAAGAACTGTACAAAAAAGATCTTCACGACCAAGATAGTCACGATAACGTGATCACTGACCTAGAGCCAGACATCTTGGAATGTGAAGTCAAGTGGGCCTTAGAAAGCATCACTACGAACAAAGCTAGTGGAGGTGATGGAATTCCAGTTGAGCTATTTCAAGTCTTGAAAGATGATGCTGTGAAAGTGCTGCACTCAATATGCCAGCAGATTTGGAAAACTCAGCAGTGGCCACAGAACTGGAAGAGGTCAGTCTTCATTCCAATCCCAAAGAAAGGCAATGCCAAAGAATGCTCAAACTACCACACAATTGCACTCATCTCACACGCTGGTAAAGTCATGCTCAAAATTCTCCAAGCCAGGCTTCAGCAATCTGTGAACCGTGAACTCCCAGAGGTTCAAGCAGGTGTTAGAAAAGGGAGAGGCACCAGATATCAAATTGCCAACATCCGCTGGATCATGGAGAAAGCAAGAGAGTACCAGAAAAACATCTATTTCTGCTTCATTGACTATGCCAAAGCCTTTGACTGTGTGGATCACAATAAACTGTGGAACATTCTCAAAGAGATGGGAATACAGAACACCTGACCTGCCTCTTGAGAAACCTGTATGCAGGTCAGGAAGCAACAGTCAGAACTGGACATGGAACAACAGACTGGTTCCAAATAGGAAAAGGAGTACGTCAAGGCTATATATTGTCACCTTGCTTATTTAACTTATATGCAGAGTACATCATGAGGAACGCTGGGCTGGAAGAAGCACAAGCTGGAATCAAGATTACCAGGAGAAATATCAATAACCTCAGATATGCAGATGACACCACCCTTATGTCAGACAGAGAAGAGGAACTAAAAAGCCTCTTAAAGTGAAAGAGGAGAGTGAAAGGGTTGGCTTGAAGCTCAACATTCAGAAAACAAAGATCATGGCATCTGGTCCCATCACTTCATGGGAAATAGATGGGAAAATGGTGGAAACAGTGTCAGACTTTATTTTTTTGGGCTGCAAAATCACCGCAGATGCTGATTGCAGCCATGAAATTAAAAAACGCTTACTCCTTGGAAGGAAAGTTATGACCAGCCTAGGTAGCATATTAAAAAACAGAGACATTACTTTGCCAACCAAGGTCCGTCTAGTCAAGGCAATGGTTTTTCCCGTGGTCATGTATGGATGTGAGAGTTGGACTGTGAAGAAAGCTGATTGCCAAAGAATTGATGCTTTTGAACTGTGGTGTTGGAGAAGACTATTGAGAGTCCCTTGGACTGCAAGGAGATCCAACCAGTCCATTCTGGAGGAGATCAATCCTGGGTGTTCATTGGAAGGACTGATGCTGAAGCTGAAACTGCAATACTTTGGCCACCTCATGCAACAAGTTGACTCACTGGAAAAGACTCTGATGCTGGGAAAGGTTGGGGGCGGGAGGAGAAGGGGACGACAGAGGATGAGATGGCTGGATGGCATCACCGACTCTGTGGACATGAGTTTGAGTGAACTCCGGGAGTTGGTGATGGACAGGGAGGCCTGGCGTGCCGTGATTCATGGGGTCGTGGAGAGTCGGACACGACTGAGCGACTGAACTGAACTGACCTGAACTGAACATTCAAGGTAGTGGTAAATAGTCTCTTTTAAAAATACCTTTATATACCATATGGTATCTTATATGTGCTACGTGGAACAGCATTTAATGCAACTAGGTAGTTCAGTCTCTTGGTTGTGTCCGACTCTCCGCGACCCCATGAATCACAGCACGCCAGGCCTCCCTGTCCATCACAAACTCCCGGAGTTCACTCAAACTCATGTCCACAGAGTCGGTGATGCCATCCAGCCATCTCATCCTCTGTCGTCCCCTTCTCCTCCTGCCCTCAATCTTTCCCAGCATCAGGGTCTTTTCCAGTGAGTCAGCTCTTCTCAGCAGGTGGCCAAAGTATTAGAATTTCAGCAACTAGGTAAGCATTGGGTAAAAGTTAGAAACCACATCCCAAGGATCTTAAAGCTACCAGGTACATTAGACCTTCACAGTTCAGTTCAGATGCTCAGTTGTGTCTGACACTTAGCGACCCCATGGACTGCTGCACGCCAGGCCTCCCTGTCCATCACCATCTCCCGGAGCTTGCTCAAACTCATGTCCACTGAGTCGGTGATTCCATCCAACCATCTCATCCTCTGTCGTCCCCTTCTCCTCTCCCCTTCAATCGTTCCCAGCATCAGGGTCTTTGCCAGTGAGTCAGCTTTTCGCATCAGGTGGCCAAAGGATTGGAGTTTCAGCTTCAGCATCAGTCCTTCCAATGAACACTCAGGACTGATTTCCTTTAGGATGGACTGGTTGGATCTCCTTGCAGTCCAAGGGACTCTCTAGAGTCTTCTCCAGCACCACAGTTCAAAAGCATCACTTCTTCAGTGCTCAGCTTTCTTTATAGTCCAACTCTCCCAACCATACCCGACTACTGGAAAAACCATAGCCTTGACTAGACGGACATTTGTTGGCCTTCACAGGCAGTAGCAGTTCACCTACCTGGCTACCTGTAGGAACCAGGTAATTTGAGCAAGGCAGTGGATGTCTTTTTAACCTCCAACTGTCAGACTGGATTGAGAATAATGAAGCTTGACAAGACTCAAGTTGAAAAAGGGTTCATCATGACAGATTGGCTACAAGGTCTGAATTTTAACACTAAGGTAATACTGTGCTGTGATTGAAAAGTTAGCTAATCTGTGTGTTTTTCTATAAAACACAGCGGAAAAAATGTGCACCCAACCGACACTAGAGTTATTGGCTTTGGAAATACATTATTCAATAAACGTTTACAGGTGTATATATTTGAATAACATGCTATTTAAAAAAAAAAATTTGCTGCTCTGTGCCACACACAATGCCTACCCCTAGGGATGCAAAGAGGAGGGAGCCCCAGCCTGTCCTCAGAAAGGAAGGGAGGAAGATATTGACTCAGACTCGCTGGGACCGCTCCAGTCACAGTGCTGTGAGGAGCAGGGGTGGTTTGGGAAAGCACTCTCCTGAGCCTGAGGGTCAGGGAAAGATTATCGAGGAGAGGATATCTGTTTTATCTCTTAAGGAAGACTGAGGGTATGACAGAGTGGGGAGGAAAAATATTTCAGGCAGATGGAACAAAGCGATCATATATATTTTTGGCAACCCGCTTCAGTAGTCTTGCCTGGAAAATCCCATAGACGGAGGAGCGTGGTAGGCTACAGTCAGTGGGGTCACAAAGAGTCGGACACGACTGAGTGACTTCACTTTCACTTTTCATACACATCTAAATAAGCAAAATAATGTATAAATATATAGAACTTTATACACTTTAGGTAGTACACATTATTCCAAAATATACATGGGCCAGGTACAAAAAGTTTAAATATTCTAAAAAGTAAA